>NC_054375.1:17114231-17271731 GCF_017654675.1 Xenopus laevis | reverse complement strand
TTAAGTGACACCTATCTATAGGTAACAGATTCTCCCTTTTGGGTAACACATAAGATTTCCATTAGTCTTAACTGCCCTACACCAATCAAGGCTCATTACTTTATAAGCATGTATACAAGCAGTTGCTTGGGGGTTGTACCTTGCATGGTATGAGCAAAGCTTGTTCTTTCCAGGCACAGAGGGTCTCCCCGTCTGACTGAGTTGGTTGTATCCTCTTGTCGCCCTGTGGGGGTGGGTCGGTTCCCTTGATGCACGGTGGAATTGGAAGTTCTTGGTCACTGCTTTCAGTGCTTAGGCTGCCTCCCAGGAGACGCCTCTGTATCACACTGTGTGGTTGCTGCAATTAAATAGGATTAAAGAGCTGGAAATCCTGTTCAGATAGCACTTATTGCATTAGCAATGCGGCTCCCCTTTTACCAGCTCCAACGCTAAAGTTGTAAGCACAGACCGGGAGAGGGGGGGGTGGCATCTCGGTGGTAGTAGCCCCATGATCACTCCTGACTACACCCTTCCATTTGTCCTTGAATACCCTCTTTTAGACCTGGTCCCCCACCCCCTGCTAAATGCGCCATCACGTGACCCAGAAATACCCTAGGGATCTGTTTTTGGAAATTGAGGCAATGCCCGGGCATGCATAATGTCACACTGATAATCATCCCGTCCATATGCTTCTGCCAAGAGAAGGCATTTTTTGGAGCACAACAGGTGTCCCTAGAGTTGGATTTCCAATGCACCCCCTCGTTAGAGCTGGCTAAAAACCTGCTAGAGGCTTATTATTTGCATTTGTCAGAATTAACTGTCTATAAGAGACTGACTAATCTCCAGATTTTAGTCCAAATACATGAGACATCTCCTCTCATTGCTAAATATCACACATTTCAGGTTTATCACGTGATTATTAGGATCGAGAATGTCAGCCCTTGTTTTTCTGAGCATTTACTGCTTTGATCAGTGCGTTAAATTAATTCAGGATTAATAAAGTAATATTCAATGGAATGAATGCCTTCAATTTCCAATAACCGATCCGTATGGCTGTTCAGGGTCAGGTGGTGGAGTGCTTGGCAGGGGGACAACCAACTCCAAAAGGATTTACTGGGCAGGGGTCAAGCACAGACAGAAGGATGTAGTGGGAGGGGCCAAGACTGAAAAATGGGTGGGGCACCTGTTACTTTACCAGAAGTAGGTGGTTTGACAAATGGTATAGACAATTCACTACTCTCTATGGCAATGGTGGGACTTTAGGGGGCCCAACCTGAAGGTCATTTAGGTTAAAAATTACAAACAATGCGTATATGATGTCTTCCACTAGGGGGGCCCAACTAAATATTTTACTGCAAAAGGGGGCCAAAACCCAAAGTCTTTGACCTTTGACTTATGGGGTCAACACACCCTCTGGAAAGATGCAACCAATCATTTTAAACTAAAAGGACAGTCAGCAGTGTTAAAGAAATTCAGGGGGATTTTGTCTACACTCCCAGAATATCCTGTCCACTTCCTTAATGTTTTATTCTTATAATGAATGGTCATCCACATTTAGTAAAATTGCATTTGCTTAGTAGCCCTGTGTAACCACCTTTCTCAGCAGTCCCAGGCAAAGCTGGCTATACACAGGCCGATAAAAGCTGCTGTCAGACCGAGTCTGCGGGTGTGGGGCCCTCCGAAGGGCTTCCCCGATCGATATCTGGCTGAAAGTCGGTCAGATGTTGATCAGGCAGGGTTAAAAATCCCATTGGATCACTGCCGCATCTGTTTGTAGATGCAGTCCCGTGATCCGACCACCCGTATTGGCAGCATTATTATCTGATCATTGGGCCCTAGGGCACCACGATCGGATCAGTCCGATACCGCCCACCTCAATGTGGGCATATCGGCGAGTGATCCACTTGTTTGGTGAAATCACCAAACGAGTGGATCTCTACATGTATGGCCACCTTTAAGCTGGCCATATACAGCTGATAAAAGTTGCTGTCAGACTGAGTCAGCTTATTGGCTCATGTGTGGGGCCCTCAACGGGCTTTTCCGATCAATAGCTGGCCAAAAGTCGTGTAGGGTTCGTTTATGCAGTCCCGCGATCTGACCACCCGTATTCCATATATTATGATCAGCCCCATATCGCCCACCTCAATGTGACTTGTGCAGAAGAGTGGAAACAGAAATTTCACCCTAATTGCCCAACATGGCAGCACAGAAATCATTGCAGTCTGCAGTCTGCAGCATGCACCTATATGAATGGCTAAGTAGCCATGTAAGATGTGAATCCAGTCCATCACGCTTTGAGTCCTATCGACAACAAACATTACATGCGGTTCCCACCTGCGCTGGGAGTTGCTCTCTGTTCCCCTAACTCCGTGCCCTCACCCTCACCCCACCCTGGCTCACCAGATCTTTACTGGTCCCCAGTCTCCTGAGCTGGTCCAGCGGCAGCAGATCTGCAGAATCCTTGTGCACAAACTGTGTGGCTTGTTTGAGTCGTCTCTGTTGGTGCAGAATAGCCGAGCTCCGCAGATCCTTTTCCCTCTTTGGGGAGTCCCCGGTCCTTGCGTCTCTCCCAACTCCCTGCATGGTGCGGGTTCAGGATAATAACACAGATGCCAAATACTCCAAATATTCCCTTGCAAAACTGTAAATGTTCCTCTCTCTCTCCCTCTCTCTCCTCTTATTGCTTTATGATGCTCTTCCCCCCATACACCCTGCTGGTACTTCTCCCTCTATCTCTCTGCCTCCATCCCTTCTCTTTCTCTCCCTTCCTTTTGTCTGTCTCTCCTCTCTGGTATTCAGGGGATTCCTCTCTCTCTGTTCCCTCCTCCTGCTCTGCAGTGATACCCCTGCTGTACCTCCCTCATCTCTTCCTTCTCTCTTCTGCTGTGATCTCTCTGCTCCAATCTCTCTACAAACCCCTCCCCCCCTCATTTCCCCCTAAATCTTCCCTTTCCCCTTTAACTGCTTCTTGCATTCATCCATTCCCCAGCACTCCTGTGTTTGGCAGCCCCACCCACTGGAGCAACAAATTCCGGTCCTCAGCACATTGTTGCACTGACAGTAGGAGTTGGATTGTGTTTTCTGGTGCTACAGAGGCAGTTTGGGCTCCTGTCTCCCAGCCTTAAATTTACCCCATACAGCTCTTTTTATACAATGGCAAGCAGCTCTGCGAATCCCAGTTCTTAGCTGCAGCTATAATAACCACTTAGAGCATAACCAAGATATATATATATATATATATATATATATATATATATATATATATATATATATATATATATATATATATATGACACCTGTGGGGCACCCACACTTATTGGTCCATGCAACCCTGCCTGCCTTTGCACCCCAGGCACCAATAAGCTATTGAATTGTGGGGGGGACAAGGAACTGGGGGACATGGGCACTGGGGAATACAGGTATGGGATATGTAATCCAAAAAATCATTATATTTTACCCAATAATTCAAATTTTAAAAAATGTTTAATTTTTTCTCTGTAATAATAAAACAGTAGCTTGTACTTGATCCAAACTAAGATATAATTAATCCTTATTGGAAACCATTTTATTGGGTTTATTTAATTTACATGATTTTCTAGTAGACTTAAGGTATAAAGATCTAAATTACGGAAAGGTCTGTTATCTGGAAACCCCCAGGTCTTGAGCATTCTGGATACCAGGTCTCATACTTGTGCTGTGTATAGGGAATACTGTGTATTTAGCAGCTGCAGGATCAGATTAGAGCACAATGCATTGCTGTTGTTTCTGGCAGTTGAAGGGTTAATCTGTCACAGGGGAAAAGATTTAGGGGCAGAGCTGTGGCCCTGTTGGGAATGTTGATGGGCAGAGGGTGAGACTTGCCAAAATAAGCTTAACCCATGAGTCAGCACTGATCGTGGACTTGGGAACTTGTAGAAATATTTGGATGGAGGAACAGACAGGTTCCCACATCTCTAAGAATAACCCACGCTCTTACTATAAATCACCAACTGCATCTGTATATCTCCTAGCTGGCAGGGGTTCAGGAGGAAGGGGCCAGGGGCAATGTAGAAAATCATGGGCCCACTATCAGGGATGATTTCATTAATCAGGGAAACACAACTCCCAGTACCCTTGTGACAGCTGTCTGATTTGTGAGTTATTTTCTGTACAGATGGGCAGCCACTACAAGAGGGAGGAGGTGCTTTTTTTGCTCAGCGAATTATATGAGGGAGCAAAGGGTATCTTGTCACCCTAGGCCTTTGTAGCCTTGCACCAAATCTTGGATTTGTAATAATGATTTTGTAATCGTCCGTGAACATGCCATAGTTTATTAACACAACTGATGACATCACACATAAAATCCATGACATCACCATTAACAAATGGGTGTCCTACAGTGGTTTAAGCTTTCAACTTTGATAATGAATGGGTGTAAAGTAAAATTGGCTCCAAGAACAGGATCCATTAACCAATCACATCTTGTCTCTGCATAACTACAGTTTAATTGGCCTAATCACTAGAATTTATTTAGCGTGAGTTCAGTAGGGGCACTGCCAGATTTATACCCCTCTGGTGCCCCTTGAAGAGAAGAGAGATTTCCATGTGGGTGAAATGAGGAGCAATTGCCCTGTGTGTGGCGGAGCCCTGCAGAACACGAGCTTTAGGCGGCAACAAAATTTGGACCTTTCAGACCATTCTGCACATAGGAAAATGTAGATACTGTTATGCAATTGGTCTGCTTAGGCAGCTATTCAGGGGCTCATGTCTCACAAATTGGCATGGTCCTACGAATTAGGGATAGAAGACACATGCTTCTTCTTGACACCTCCTCACTAGGTGGGAGATTTATGGAGAATGCCTTCAAGATACTTCTGGAAGTCGAGTTATGTTTTGGTAATTGCCCTATTGGAATTGGGGCCCTAAAAAATATTGATCATCGACTAATCTGACCAGTCCACCCCTGATTTGCCCCAACTCCACCCCTTTCTCTGACGTGAGGGACCCCTATGGGACCCAGACAACCAATCAGATTGGCCCTATGGTAATCTGACACAGAACAACCACTCAATTAATGGGGTTATTAACTGTTAGTATGTTGCAGAGTGTGATATTCTGAGACAATTTGCACTTGGTTTTCATTTTTTTTATTATTTGTTTTTTTAAGTTATTTAGATTTTTATGCAGCAGCTCTCCAGTTTGCAATTTCAGCCATCTGTTGCAAGGGTTCAAATTACCCTAGCAACCATGCACTGATTTGAATAAAATACTGATTTAAAACTGATTTGAAATAAAATAAAAAAAGCAATAGACACAATGGATCTCTACCGCACAGAGCTTACGATCTAAGCATCTGGTGCCTCAGGACAGAGAGGTTATTTTTCAAAAGCTGCTGGGACCTCAGTAGGGCTTGAACCCAGAACTCCCTGAGCCATGGTCCAGTAATTTAATTACTAAATACTTTTATGTTGGTTCTGAACCTCGTGTATCCACATCAGGAGAATTCCCTTTATGTCACATTATCCCATGATCTTCTATGGTGACTCCCTAGGGGTTGGGATCCTGCTGTTGTTGGGGACCACACTCCTTGCCGAGCCTTGCAGATCCTTGTACCTCTGCTGGATCAGCTTCTTATGTAGATTATTCTCCTGGAGGGTAATTTTGTGGGTTTCATTCAGTGGTTTCAGGTTGCTGGGTAGATCTGCTGCCTTGGGGGTAGAAACGTCTATGGACCTTCGTTCAGCATATCTGCCCAGGGGAAAATCAGAAAGTGAGTATATAAATACATATGGATATGAAAGGGGTGGTTCACCTATAAGTTAACTTTTAGTATGTTATAGAATGGCTAATTCTAAGCACTTTTCAGTCTTCTTTGTTTTTTTAAATAGTTTTTTACCTTTTTTATCTGACTCCTTCCAGCTTTCAAATAGGGTCGCTGACCTCATCTAAAACAAATGCTAATTTATAGTGGTGATGTGCAGATTCGGGGGAGTTTAGTTGCCCAGCGACATCTGGAAACTAATCGTTCTGAATGCCATCCCGTCGGCGATTCACATTCTTGCTGGCAGAAAAGGCTTTTTTCGGGGATATTAGTTGCCCGAACAAGAGGAGATTTGTCGATGGGCGACTAATCTCCCCTGAGTCTGCAACCACCCGAAGGCAACAAATTTATTATTATGGCTACTTTTTATTACTCATCTTTCTATTTAGGCTTGTAATAATACAGTCTCTTATTTAAATCAATGCATGGTTGCTAGGGTTATTTGGACCCTAGTAACCAGATTGCTGAAATTGCAAACTGGAGAACTGCTGAATAAAAAAAGCTAAATCACCACAGATAATAAAAAATGAAAACCAATTGCAAAATTGTCTACATCATATTAAAACTTAAACTCAAAGGATAACAACCCTTTTAATGACTGCCGATAGGATAAGCACAGGGGCAATTTAATATATTGTCACAGGTTGGTGTGATGGCTTTAAGGCTTCTGCAACTGAATCATCAGTGAACATGTAACATTAAAGGGGACGTTAACCTTGCATTACTGTTTCTCCAATATATCAAGGACTAAAGTAGGGAGCTGTAGTCCAGCCACGCAAAAATGGCACAGTAATCTCCCTATGTTACATACAGATGTAGCAACAGCAGTGACGATTCTCAAATGAGAATTGTCTTGCATCTGTGATTAAGGCTGTGATACTGATGAAGAAGTGGTCATAAAAGACTTTAGCCCTCACCTCTTAAAGCCTTTAGGTGGAATGATGTTCCCTTGAACATCTGTAGGAGGAACTCTCGACTGAGTGAGCACCCTTAATTTTGGAGATTCTCTCTCTTGTTTCCAGGCACTGCGGCACAGTGCAAACTTCTGCCATGTATTGCCCTCCATACGGGAAGGAGGTGGTATTGGACCCCGGCCAAAGGCAGCCTGTGGGGCTGTTGTTAGCTGCCTCCATACAGAACTGTTGTAGGGTTTGTCAGGGTGCAGTGGCAAGAGTGGGGGCAGCCGGCTGATCTCCAGCCACATTAGGTACCTAGGGGTAGGAGAGAGAGGGACATTAACCTGTTGGGGGTGCCGCACTATCCTCAGCATGTCCATCTTGGCCTCTGTGAAGGGAGGACTTTGGTGAAGAATTCTGTGTTGGCCCCGTGGGGTGAAGCCAATGTAATGGACAGGAGGATCCGGCAGCAGAGCTTCTGGAGATGAAGGACATGATAGAAGGGAGGAGTCCAGCATTATCCTGGCAAAAAAAATACAGCATTTATATGGCAACTCAATTAGGTATCCCTGGCAAGTCATTTAAAGGGTTGAACATAGTATGTTACAAAATATTCAGTTCAAAGCAACTTTTCAATTGGTCTTCATTATTTAGAATTTTTTTTAGACATTTGCCTTCTTCTTCTGACTCTTTCCAGCTTTCAAATGGGGGTCACTCACCCCATCTAAAATCAAATGCTCTGTAAGGCTACACATTTATTGTTCAAAAATGGAAAGGTGGCACTCTGGTTAAAAGGTTACAGACCAACATCACCTAACGCATTTCCGGAGTAACTCCCTTAATCATTAAGCCTATGATTAAGGTAGTTACTTATGAAACGCGTCAGGTGATGTTGGTCAGTGACCTTTTTCTTTTAACCGGAGTGCCGCCTTTCCATTTTTTGAGCAAATACTGTTTCAATGGGAACAATGGTGGCAGAGCACCCAGAACACAAAAATGGAGCTACACTAAAAACACACAGGGGGTGAGTTTGGAGCAGCCTAAATTGTTTTTTTTTTACACATTTATTGGTTTTGCTACTTTTTATTACTCATCTTTCTGTCCAGGCCCTCTCCTATTCATATACCATTTGAACAATGCATGGTTGCTAGGGGTCATTTTGGATTTTCATTGGTTGCTCAATATGTGCACAATATGGAAATCAGGTGATGTTTGCATATTGGCTCATTGTACCCATGTGTGCCCCAGTATGGCTGCCCCCACCAGGAGTGAGGGCAGAGGACACAACACACAGTGGGGTCCTATTTTTGAAAAAAAAAAAAAAACAGTTTTCTGCAATAGATGCCCTGACTATTGTTACTACTAGAGATGCAGGGGGTGCAACTGCACCCAGGTCCACACCCGCCATGGGACCCAATGTTGGCAGCAGCAGTGGTAAGGAGGCCCAATTGCAAATGTTGCACCAGGCCTGATGATACCTAGTTCAACTACTAGATCAGCAGAACTCTCTGGTGAAGTGTCTTGCATACTTAATTACGTCTTTGGTCACATTCTCTAGGGAACCAATGGGAGCAATAGTGCAAGTTTCTGGAGAGTTTAAAGAAAAGGTCCAGCAGCAACTGCGTGCTCAATTCGGGCATGCCGGCTTTAATTGCGGGCTAGGCTCGGCAGCCCAGTTTAGGACTGTCCGTGGCTTGGTTCTGTTCTGGGCAGCGGCCCGCTGGTTGGGGACCCTGGCCTGCATCATATTAAAATGTTATTTTAAGGTGAACTTCCCCTTTAAAACAATTCAAGGATTTATTGGAACATGGATTAGGAATAACACAGAGGGCTGAGGTTCTAAATGCAAATTAAGAATTATATTTGAATTATATTTGATTGTGTTTCAGCAAATATGAGATAGCTATTACTTCTTGGCGATGCTTTCCTCCCTCCCATACCTTCAGGATATGCTTTATTACTAAATTAGCAGCAAGGCTGGCTGTTCCTGAGTAATCAGCACCATTATTCACATAATTACAATTAGAGCCCATCATCCGGCTTGCTGGAGATGTTATTAGGTTGTACGTCTCTATGGCAGCTTCATGCTGGAGATTTCCTTTCCAAATCTAAGTTTCTTGATAAAAGCTTTCCTGGCCATCCCCCGTCAACATGAAAAAAGTAACTGATGATTGTTGCAGATCCTTTATGCGATGTGCGCTTCTGGGTTGGAGCATTGATGCCTTTATGACGTAGATGTCTTTAAAGGGATTTAGCGCCAGTCGACCCGCGCCCTTGTTGCCCTGCAATTCTATGCAAAATGGACCCGCTGCCTCTAAAAGAGAGGTTCTCCCAAACCTGTGTGGTGAAGTAACCTGTGTTTCAAAAAGAACTCCAATACTTTGCTAAATGTGCATATTATTTCTTTTTTCCGCTGAAAAAAGAAATAATATGCACATTTAGCAAAGTATTGGAGTTTTTTTGTTCTTGTCTGCCCTTGTGGATGAGCCTAGCAGGAAGCATGATAAACAGCAAGCGGAGAAACGCTGTAAAGCATGCCATAGGCCAGCACTGAAGGATAAAAGAGTTTGTAGAGATTGTTTCAATGAATATATCTCCAAGGATTTAGATCCCTCATTTGTAGGGGATCCTCAGATCCAGGACTCAGCTGGTCCATCCACTTCAGCAGCCCTTCCTGATCATCAATCTCTTATGCAGGGCAGGATTTACATAGTGGGTCCCCCTAGGCCCACTGCCGTTCGTCGCCCCTGTCCCCATTCCTTTTTTGTGCAAATTTTCATCATCTGGACTGGAGCAATGGGGATTGTCGCACAGGAAATTTTTTGAATCAATGTCGGTGTGGTTGGGCAGCATGCCGCCCCCCTAAAATCATGCCGCCCTATGCCCGGGCCTAGGTGGCCTTTCCACAAATCCGGGCCTGCTCTTATGTTATGGATTAAGGAGGTTGTGTCTCAGACCATTAAAGAGACAGTACTAACTACTTCTGAACCATCTGTTGGGGGTAGAGTCATCTATTCAACAAATTTCTTCTGGTAATACCTCATCTTCAGAAGAGGAGGAGACAAGTGAGGAAATTTCAGTCTTTGACCAAAAGCATCTCAATCCTTTCATTAAAGCTGTTAAGGCGCACCTTTAATTTGGAGGAAATGGAGCAACCATACACTTCCCTTCTTTTTTCTAAAAAGAAAAAGTTGGTTTTTCCAATTCATAAGGAAATACAAGATCTCATTCAGGTTGAATGGACAAAGATTTCTAAGAGAATTCCGGTGGAGAAAAAATTGAAAGGATGTATCCTTTTGCTGATGATATCCAAGAGATATGGAATACTCCTCCTTTGGTGGATGCCCCAGTGGCCAGACTTTCGAGGAAAACTGCCTTACCAATAGATGACATCTCTGCCCTAAAGCACCCTATGGATCACCGTATAGAAACAGAGTTAAAGAAGTGTTACATGTCTTCTGGTGCAGCCTATAAACCTTCAGTGGCACTGGTCTCAGTTACTAAAGCTCTCTCCTTGAGGGTTGAGAATCTTGAATAGGTGGTCAAGGATAAAGTTCAGAGGATAAAGATTTTGGAGGGCCTGGGAGATTTTAGGTTGGCGGCTAATTTTTGTCTCGAAGCAGTGGCGGTCATTCGTCCAGGAGATTGGCTAGCATCCTTGGAAGCGTACCTGCATAAGGCTATAGAGCCTCATAGTATCAGAGATATCTATGGTTCTCTTTACAGAATCAACACTTTCAATTCTGCTGCCTTCCCTTTGGTCTGGCTACCTGTAAGGGCACTCACCCTGGTGGTCCTGCCACGTGATCCATCTTGTGGCGCTGCTCGCACTGTTCTGCCTTATGGCGCACGCGGTGTGCACTTCCGGGTTTTACACGCGCAATGTTGCTGGCATCATGACATGATCACTCAATTGTGCGAGATTTAAAGGTACTTAAAGGGATTTTTCATTCATACTCATTGCTGTTGTCTGGTTCTACTTAGTAGTTTCCTGGGTGCATTTTCTGTATTATCTGATTCCTGTTTTGACTCCTGCCTGCCTGACTATTCTGAATTCTGTGATCCTGACCCTTGGCTGTCTAACTATTCTGAACTCTGTAATACTGACCTGTGCCTGCCTGACCATTCTGAAAGATCTTCCGGTTTTGACCCTTGCCTGTCTGACTTCACTTGAACTCTGCCTGCACCGACCTGGTCTGTCCGACTCTGTCTATTCCAAGAACTGTGCTTTCCGTCCAAAACCTAGCTAACAATTGTGCCCCTTTCCTCGTCCAGAACCTTCGCTTGGTTCCTCTCTTATTAAGACCTGGCGGCATCTGATTAGCAAAGGGCTCCTCCGAAGTGAAAGGCAGCTGTTAAAGGCAGAAGCAAGATCCGAGACCAAAGAGACTAGCAACAGTTCTGGATATTGGGTACAGTTCGTGACACTACCTCTCCTCGAATATTCACAAAGGTATTGGTAGTAATCATCGCCAAATTGAGACAGGAGGAGATAGAAGTTTACCATTACCTAGATGATCTCTTTCTAGTAGCCTCCACCACTCTGCTTGCCAATCTCCAGAGAACCAGGATAGTATTGGAGAGGTTTGCCTGGATCATATATTTAGCAAAGAGTCAGTTGATTCCAGCCCAAAAGAGGATTTTTCTAGGAGCCCAGATAGACATCTAATTGGGGCTTGTTTATCTTCCTCGAGAGAAGATCGACTGAATGATTCTTCAGATAACACAGTTTCAGTAGCAGTCAGTGGTATCAGTGAGGAAATTTATGAGCTTATTGGGTCTTCTAACATCAATGATCGGCCTTGTCAGGTGGGCCAAGTGGAGGATGAGAACGATCCAGGTTTCCTTTCTCGACCAGTGGGATTCCTTAAGGCAAGATTGGTCCCAGAGGATTCGGATTACCCGGAAATATCTAGGGTGGTGGAGTGTGCCCAGCAATCTCTGAGGAGAGCTTCCTCTCGAGGAGCCAGCCTGGATAGAAGTGTTTAACGATACCTCTGGCATAGGTTGGGGTGCACATCTTTCGAATTTTTCAACTCTAGGGAGATGGTTGGAGAATCTTTCCCAAGTCCGTTCCAACATCCTGGAGTTCAGGGCTGTTGTTCAGGCTCTAATCTCCTTCAAGGAAATGCTTCAGGGCTGTGCAGTGAAGGTCAGAACAGACACTGCTGTGGCTGCAGCCTACATCAGAGAACAAGGGGGAACAAGGAGCATGTCATTATTCCGGGAAGTTCTCCCAATCATGGAATGGGCACAGCAGAATCTTCTCGACCTGACATCCCAATACATCCAGGGAGTGATGAACACGGTAGCAGATCAGCTCAGTTGTCATCTCCTATTGGAATGGAGTTTAAACCCGACGTTCTTCGGTTGGATAACCTCCATTTGGGGGCTGCTGGAAGTGGATTTGATGGCAACTCATCTGAACAACGAGATCCCAATTTTTTTCTCCAGGACTCGCTGTCCAGGAGCAACAGTAGTAGATGCGTTCTCTCTGGAACTGGAAGGGCTTTTTGCATATATTTTTCCTCCAATCCCGATAATATTGAAAGTCCTTCAGAGTATCCTCTTAACAAGGATGGAGGTCATAGCAATTCTTCCGGATTGGCCGAAGAGACCATGGTATCCGTTATTGAGGAGTCTTTCAATTAGCGCTGCCTCAGATCCGAGATCTCCTAATCCAGGGCAGATGGGAACACCCGGACCCGATAAATCTCAGATTAAAGGCTTGGAGGTTGAAAGGAGGATCTTAAGGATCTTTTGCTGTTTGGCCAGGAAGAGGTCTCTCAGCCTGGTAGCCCCGTCGGTGACAGAGATTCTTGAATATCTTCAAATGGTCTTGAAAAAGGATTGAGTCTAAGCACCTTTAAAGGCTAAGTTTCTGCTTTATCAGCTATCCTTGAGAAAAGATGGTCTAAAGAACCTTTTATAGAGAGGTTTTTTCAGGCAGTAACAAGAATCTGGCCTCCATCAAGACCTATTTGTCCGTCTTGGGATCTTCTTCTTGTTCTAAAGGCTATGCCTTCTCCTCCTTTCAAACCCTTGGATGACATTTCTTTTTGGTTGTTAACCTTAAAGACTTTCTTTTTGATAGCTCTTACATCTGCTTGGCGAATTAGTGAGCTTCAAGCTCTTTCTGTGGATCCTCCATACACAATTTTTCATAATGAGAAGTAGTTTTAAGACCAGTCCTTGAGTTTTTGCCAAAAGTCGTTTCAAACTTCCATATTAATGAACCAATTGTATTACCTTCACTTAATCCTCCAACTTTCTGTCAGGACAGATCATCACCTGTGGATGTAAAGAGATGTCTGCAGACTTACATCAGCAGAACAGAGAAGATAAGGAAGTGTAAGAAAGTATTCATTATTCCAGAAGGGAAGAAGAAGGGAGAAGCAGCTTTAAGGTCTACGTTAAGTTCATTGATTGTCAAGGCAATAATCCAAGGCTTACGAGAATCAGGGCAGTACACTACCTAAGGGGGTTTGAGCACACTCTACATGAGGTATGGCAGCCTCTTGGGTGCCTTCAGAAGCCATCTGCAGGGCAGCGACATGGGTTACCCCTAATACTTTTATTAAACATTATAAACTATATGTTTTGTCTAGATCTCAGGCCCAGTTTGGGCAATCTATTATATCAGCCATGTCTGTAAATTAAAATGTTTGAGCATTTAGGTGTGTTTTATTCCCTCCCTGACTGATTGCTTGGGTACTGCCCATCAGTTACGTTTTTCATGTTGACGGGGATGGTCAGGAAAAGAGAAAATTAATTCATACTTACCAAAATTTTCTTTTCCTGGCCATCCCCCTGGTCAACAAGACCACCCTATTCTGTGGCTTTATATTAGACTGATTGGTAATTAGAAGGAGGTGGGATTTATAGGTTGAAGATTTAACCATTTCTTCTGTCCAGGCTCAGTACCAGCAGGAAAATACCCCTCAGTTAAGTTTTTCATGTTGACCAGGGGGATGGCCAGGAAAAGAACATTTCGGTAAGTATGAATTAATTTTCTCTTTTAAGGAGCGTAAGGCCAGGCAAGGAATTCCATTGGCTGGGGTCTCACAAGTAAAATTTGGTGCCTGTTCTATATTATAATGTCTGGATTTCAGTAAAGGAATAGGTATGTTATCCAAGGAGAAGGATTTTTTAATTACAGCATAATATCAGCAAGCTGAACTCTGTAATCTCCCTACGTTAAATAGAGGCAATATGGCTGACATAGTACTGGCGGGCAGCATTCTCATTGGAAGATCTGCATATGTAATTATATTTGGCCTGCCTACTTTAGAAAGCTGTTCTCTGCCTTGGATCGTGTACAGTTAAAAGGGTAGTTCACTTTTAAATAAACTTTTAGTATGATGTAGAGAATGATATTCTGTAACAATTTGCAATTGTTATTTATTTTTTATTATTTGTGTTTTTTGAATAAGCATTTCATTTGGCAGCTCTTCTGTTTGCAGTTATAGCAATCTGGTTGCTAGGGTCCAGATTACCCTAGCAACTATACACTGATGTGAACAAGAGGAAAAGGCCTGAATAGAAAGATGAGTAATAAAAAGTAACAATAACAATAAATGTGAAGCATTGTTTTTTAGATGGGTCAGTGACCCCTATTTGAAAGCTGGAAAGCGTCAGAAGAAGAAGGCCAAACATTCAGAAACGATAAAAAATAAATAATGAAAACCAATTGAGAAGTTGCTTAAAATTAGCTATTTTTTCAAATACTAAAAGTTAACTTAAAGGAATAGTTCAGTGTGAAAATAAAAACTGGGTTAATAGAAAGGCTGTGCAAAATAAAAAAATGTTTCTAATATAGTTAGTTAGCCAAAAATGTAATATATAAAGGCTGGAGTGAACAGATGTCAGCCAGAATCCAACTTCCTGCTTTTCAGCTCTATAACTCTGAGATAGTAAGCGACTTGAAGGGGGGCCACATGGTACATTTCTGTTCAGTGAGTTTGCAATCGATCCTCAGCACTCAGCAGCAACAGATATGACCCATGTGGCACCCCATCAAGTCTCTGATTGGTTACTGCCTGGTAGCCAGGGTAACCAGTCAGTGTAAACCAAGAGAGCTGAGCAGGAAGTAGTGTTCTGACTGACTAGTGTTCCAGCCTTTATACATTACATTTTTGGCTAACTAACTATATTAGAAACATTTTTTATTTTGCACAGCCTATCTATTTACCCAGTTTTTATTATTACACTGAACAATTCCTTTAAAGGTGAACCACCGCTTTATATTTAGTATACTGTACAATGGCAAATTCTAAGCAACTTTTCAATTGGTCTTCATTATTTTTTTTATATAGTTTTTTTTTAAATATTTGCCTTTTTCTTCTAACTCTTTCCAGATTTTGAATGGGGTGTTCAGTGACCCCATCTGAAAAACAAATGCTCTGTAAGACTACAAATTATTATTACTACTTTTTATTACTCATCTTTCTATTCAGTCCTCTTCTATTTAAATCTTTTTCAAATCAGTGAATTGTTGTTAAGGTCATTTAGCAACCAGATTGCTTAAATTACAAACTGGGGAGCAGTTGAATAAAAATCTAAATAACTCACAGGTGAACAACCCCTTTAAAGCCAATCTGGCCATTGTTTCAACCGTACATTCACCTGATTTGCATCTGCCCCCAGGGCAGGAGGTGAAGCAGGCAGAATTGTAGATGCCAATCCCACAGTCTTTTATTATCAGATATGCAGAAGAAATTAAGTTGGTGAGACGAGGAATGCCTTGCGAAGTTGCCCTGCTCAGAAATGAAGTTCGAGAAATGACCTTGCTCTTCTTAGGACTGACATATGAGAAGAGTAGTATAACATTTCACTAAACTTAATTTTCTGCAGACTGTGGTTGAAATTAACCACAACGCTGCTATTTCAAATTAATCTTATCAGCTGCGCAAACTCTGTTAATATCTAGAGAAAAATAATTATTCATGCAGAGTACGTCAGTGACCCCCATGTGAAAGCTGGAGAGAGAGTCAGAGGAAGAAGGCAAATAATTCAAAAACTGTAAAAAATAAATATCCAGAATGCTCAGGATTTGGGGTTTTCTGGATAATGGGTCCTTCTGTAATTTGGATCTTTATACCTTAAATGTACTAGAAAATCATGTAAATTTTAAATAAACCCAATAAGCTGGTTTTGTTTCCAATAAGGATTAATTATATCCTAGTTTGTACAAGCTACTGTTTTATCGTTACATAGAAAAATTAAATCATTTTTAAAAATGTTGATTCTTTGGATAAAATGGAGTGTATGGGAGATGACCTTTCCGTAATTAGAAGCTGTAACAGATCCAATATCTGTAAAATGCTAAAGGTGAATAACCCCTTTAATGTCCTGCATACACCAACTTATTTTACACCACTTTTTTTTAGGTTGAAAGGATAAATGCCCCATATTACCATAGTCCATGGTTCTGCTAGAAGCAATTGAAGGCGGATCTGGCAGCATATAAAAGTTACAATGTGCAGTTAGTCAGACAAGAGGTCATTTAAAATGGAAAGTGTATTACATGCACCAATAAAGCTGTCTGTTACCAACCATAAAGGGATACACAGTGACATTAATAAATTTCTAGCGGATAATTGGCAGCACCACTCGGTTTCAGTCTGCGTCGGCACAATCACCAGATCTTTAAAAAGACTTGTTTTTAATGAACTTCTTGTTAAACAGAACCCTCAGACAGATCTTTCAATGTGGCGTTTAATAGGAATAGATCTGACCTTAAAAAAATTATATAGCGTGAAATGCTTTGCAAAGAAATAGTTAGGCCTCTGTGCGTCATATAGAAACCCATTTCTCATTTAAAGGAGAACTAAATCTCAACTAAAGAAGTAGGTAGAAATATTATACATTATATTTTAGGCTTCTGTACCAGCCCAAGGCAACCACAGCCCTTTAGCAGTAAAGATCTGTGTCTCCAAAGATGCCCAAATAGCTCTCCATCTTCTTTTCTGTTGATTCGCTGCACATGCTCTGTGGTGCTGCCACTTACTGAGCTTAGGGACCCACTCACAATACAAAGTACACATAGAATAGAAATGTCACAATATAGGGCTGATTAGTAATTAATACAGATAATTACTACATGGCAGCACAGAAACCAGTGCAACTAGCATCAGAATTTAATAATCAGCCCTGTAGCATCAGTTTATAATACAGACAAACTTAATTTTCTGCTTGATAATTAGTGACGACCCCTAAGCTTAGCTTCTCAACAGCTGCTTAGAGCCCACTGAGCATGTGAGTGTCACAGACACTTTCCAAGATGGTGACGCCCCTGTGACAAGTTTGAAGTCCTAGATCATTGCTGCTATTGAGAAGCTGAAACTTTAGGCTGGTTCCGTATATATTAAATATGGCATTTTAACCACATTAAAATGGATATGGGTAGATGTAGATGAATTTTATATAATGAACTTGCTTTACCAGCTCAAAGGTGTAGAAGCCCGGTAACAGTAATTATCCAGGTCTTCACTGTTGCTCCCAGGAGCTCCCCATCTTGGATCTTGTTAGGCATCTTACGTGTCAGTGGCACGGCACATGCTCAGTGGGCTCTGTGCTGCTGCTGAGAAGCTAAGCTTAGGGGTTGTGGGAAATTACCTAGCTGAAAGTGGGGTTCACCAGTCATAGAAGCTGATGATGCTACAGGGGTGATTATAAAATTCTAATGCAGACTGCACTGATTTCTATGCTGCCATGTTATATGAATCTAGATTAAGATCAGCCTTGTATTCTGACTTTTATATAGGATATATATACAGTATATTATGAGTGGGTCCCTAAGCTCAGTAAGTGACAGCAGCACAGAGCATGTACAGTGAATCAGCAGAAAGAAGATGGGGAGCTTCTGGGGGCATCTTGGTGGTCTTGGGCTATTACATCTTTCTATTCAGGCCTCTCCTATTCATATTCCAGTTTCTTATTAAAATCAATACATGGTTGCTAGGGTAGGTAGACTTGGACCCTAGCAACCAGATTACTGAAATTGCAATCTGGAGAGCTGCTGGATAAAAAGCTAAATATCTAAAAAAAACTAATTATTAAAAATGGAAACCAACTGTAAATTGGCTCAGAATATCACTCTCTACATCATACTAAACTATTTTAAAGGTGAACAACCACTTTAAGAATAGATCTCTGTTGAGCATTAGTTCTCCTTTAATTCCTTGTTTGACTAAATGGAAAATTAGACGCATGCACTTTTTCTTCAATTTGTTGGCATAGCAACATAATTTGTATTATTATTGGCAGTGAGATTGAAATCCCTTTCTATCACATCCCAGTCTTGTGTTGTATTTAAAATAAAAGAAGGGAATGGGACCCATATTTGTCTGGACTTCAGGTTCTGACCCTTGAAACAGAAGTAGAAAAACCAGCAGTGCAGGTAATAACTCACCTTTAAATAAATTTTTGTATGATGTAGAGAATTATATACTGAGACAATCTGCAATAGGCCATAATTTTTTATTATTTCCTGCTTTTGAGTTATTTAGCATTTGTTTTTTAGATGGGCTCAGTGAAGAAGGCACATCATTCAAAAATTATAAAAAAAAAAAAAAAAAGGAAAAATTAAGGTTAAATGAAAATTAGTATATAGCATACTAAAAGTCAACTTAAAAGTGAACCACCCCTTTAACAAACTTGATTGAATAAACCAGTAAGAACAGTAAGAATGAGTGTATATCAGACAAATTGTTTAGAATGACATTTTAGTTCATTGGGCAAATATTTACCCTTTTGCCAATGCAGCCCCCAGGCTCACAAGTGGGTGGGGGTCAGGCCACAGGCAGAAAACTCTGGAGAAGGTTTCCCTTATAAACACTCACAAAGTTGTATCCAGGGAATGGTTTCCCGGATACATTAAGGGGAGATTTATAGACAGTTGGGAAAATTCTCAACCTCATTCCCCTGTTTTCCCCAGGGAACAACTCTCCCCTCCCTTGCCCACATATGCCATAATTGTACAATGTATGTAT
This sequence comes from Xenopus laevis, assembly GCF_017654675.1. Taxonomy (NCBI): domain Eukaryota; kingdom Metazoa; phylum Chordata; class Amphibia; order Anura; family Pipidae; genus Xenopus; species Xenopus laevis. Next base: position 17,253,063 of record NC_054375.1, on the reverse strand, counting down.
GCTCTTCAGTGAGACATTCCCATAGGAAGCCTATTGGCCCAGAGACAGCTTTCATGCCCCTGTCATACAAGGGTCACCAGACTCGCTAATGTCCTTATACATAAACAAAATATCGCCAGCACTGATACAGATAGTATACGGCTAAATATTGTCATGAGTCTTTGATGGAAGGTTAGTATCTCTTCATTTGAGCCCCAGACTTACCCCACAAGGAGAAAGCGCAGCAGCTCACACCGGTCCCATTGTCTGTGTTTGTGTACGGAGCCACGGAGACAGTCTCAGCTGGGATAGTGTAAGTAAAAGGTGTGTTTGGGGTGGGGAGAGGAAAGGAGAAATAGCAAAAGGGACAGATTTAGAAAGAATGGCGACAGTCAGACAGGGGAAGGGAAAGGACTGTGACATAGAAGGTATAGTAGGGGGAGATGGTGCCTAAAGTAACAGTGGATAATAGACTCTGGGAAGGGAGTGTGGCTGTGGGATAGCAGGTATAGAAGGGAGAGTTGGTGCCTATAGTAACAGTGGGATAATAGTCTCTTGGAAGGGACTGTGGGATAGTAACAGTCCTGAACTGGCAATCTGTGGGTTCTGGCAAATGCCAGATGGGCTGCTATATAGTGCCATAGAAAGTCAGTATTTAGTGGGCTGGTGGGGGCTGTTTGGGCCTCCGTGTGGGCTGCTTGGGCCTCTGTGCCAGGGCTTATTTTAATTCTCAGTCCGGACCTAGATAGCAGGTGTAGTAGGAAGAGATGGTGCCTATAGTAACTGTGTGATAATAGTCTCTGGGAAGGGAGTGTGGATGTGGGATAGCAGGTAAAGTAGGGAGAGATAGTGCCTATAGTAACAGTGGGATATTAGTCTCTAGGAAGGGAGTGTGGCTGTGGGATAGCAGGTATAGTAGGGAGAAGGGGTGCCTATAGTAACAGTGGGGATACTAGTCTCTGGGAAGGGACTGTTATATAATGGGTATACAATATCTTTATTATACAATACCTATAAAGCAATAAAGAAACACAGCTTTTCTCCTCCCTTCATATCCCCAGCTGATAGGAAAGGAGGAGCAGGCAGAATAAATTCATATGGACGCTCCGTTTTACACTCAGTAGAGAAAAATAAAATTGTATTTCAGTTATTTGCTGCTTGTTTTGCTTTTCCCCAGTAGAAGGAGTGTTTATCAGCAGTGGCAATGAAGCTGCACTAAACGGCAATAAATCTTTATGTGCAGGAAACAGCAATATCCTGCAGCTCATTGTTTGGCTGTAATAAAGCACAATACCCAGAATCCCTCATCATCCTTTTAGCTGGGATTGGTAATTTAGCAGCAGTTGAATGAATATTAAAGTGGACATAAACCTTCCGTAAGAATTTTATTCTTAGAGCACTGCAACATATTACCAAGAGTGCTGGAAGATGTAGTCCAGCAATACTAAGGCTGAAGTGAACGTTTACTCAGCCATATGGTAGAAAAAAAAATGTACTTTGTGTGATGCAGACGATAACTTTGTGTTTTCTTTTTCATTATTTAACATTTTGTTCTGCAATTTGGACTCTGAGCTAGTTGTTATAGCAACCAGGCATCGGTCTGAATGGATTGTGTATAGGAGGATACACCATAAAACTGGCAAGAACAGTAAAAATGTAATCTCAGGTTGGAGGAAGGCAGAAACATTTTCAAAAACCACATACAGTATTAACAAAGACCAATTGCAAATTGCCTGATGTCACTGATGACTCAAATAAAACTGCTTTTTTTTTTTAAACAGAATCAGCCTGCACTGTGTCCATAGACAAAGAATTCCACTGCCTTATCATAAAGGATGGCCCCATAGTATAGGGACCCCCATAATAGTTTGTAAGATGGGCATTATTTAAAGGAAAACATAACCCTCTCCTAAGTTAAAAAGAACAAGCAGAATTCTCATTGGTGGATTTGATTGCATCACTTGGAGCAGGGCCCAAACTAGGGGTAGGAAACGAACCTGTCTAGGTGACAACAGGAGTGGGGGGCACACTTCCAGAAAACATTAATCCTTATCCAATGCAACATTTGTGGGTGGAGAAAAAGTTTTATGGAAGTTTTATACCCCCATTTAAGGTCTGATTGAATGGGTGGGAGATGAGAGCCAGAAAAAGAAAGGGGTGAAGTCACATGTTAAATCAGAAATAGCTGCAGTTTTCGGCTTGTGATTTAGAAACAACATGAGACTGAATTCAGGGAGAAAAGTATGTTATTTTGGGGGCCTTTTACAGACTTTTTAGGGAATAAAAGGCTTTCCTTTGTAAACCTTTAAAATAAGTGAATGTAAAATTTATGAGGGGCTATTCTAAGCACTTCTGCATTCATTATTTATTTTAATTCCAATAGATTAAAGGATACATGTACTGTTAACATGAATTCATATTGTTACAACCGTGCTACCTGCTGGTCATCTTCCGACCAGTCTGACTACCAAGTAGTCAAGGAAGTTGTCAGGAGAAAAAGAAAGAGGCTGCTCTGATGTTTTCTGCTTAGGAAAGATTTTAGAAAGGTTCCAAATTTTTTTCCTAAACAATTACGGAACTGAATCCTAATTTGCATATGCAAATTAGGGGTGGGAAGGGGAAACCATTTTTTACTTCATTGTTTTGTGACAAAGTCATGCGATTTCCCTCCCGCCCCTAATTTGCATATGCAAATTCTGTTTTGGGCAGGCAGAAGGATTCGGCCAAATCCAAATCCTGCCGAATCCTGAACCGAATCCTGTATTTGGTGCATCCCTATACAGAATGGTTGGGACCTGGTGTTTTCCAGATAACGGATCTTTCTATAATTTGGATCTTCTACTAGAAAATCATGTAAAGGGAAATTGTGTGACTTTTGTCACAAAACAAGGTAAAAAATATTTCCCTCTTCTCACTCCTAATTTGTATATGCAATTTAGGATTCAGATTCAGTTTGGTATTCGGCCGAATCTTTCGCAGAGGATTTGGGGTTCGGCTGAATCCAAAATAGTGGATTCTGTGCATCCCTACCTAAAACTACACACTCTGCTCACACCAGTGCTGAATCCTATTAACCCCAGGTTATATCTACTATTACTATTATTCCTGCCCCATAAACAGGGTCCTGAAGGTTAAGCCATTGCGCTACATTCAGTACTTATTGCTGGAGTTTAAATCACTATATTGCTGCCTTTCTGTACCATGGAAGAGCCAGAGTCACAATCTAATCACTGGCCATAAGGGTAGGAAACTTGTCTCTTTTGCAACTGTTGTGGCTCCAATAACCTACACAGAATGGCAAATGCTTGCCCCATGGCACATCCATAAGCCATTGGCACTGGTCCCCCATACTACACTGTAGGGATTCTTTAAGACAAGGCTGTGCTTCTCCTATACTTCTGAAAGAGAGATAGCAGCAGCTGGTGACACGTTCCAATCACTTTAATAAGCTGGCACAACCCCCCTAAATGAATGGGGAGGTGAGTCCAGAGAGGCTGCTGCATTATTTACATTGGTCCTCAACCTATCGGGACTTTTCCCCCTCCGAGCACAAAATCAATTACATTGTGTACAAAAGCTGTGTCAGTGACTGACAAGTCCGTAATAGGGGGAGGCAGCTTGAAAGTTTGAGAATTTCACCTTCAAATTTTTGTATGCTGTAGGTTGTGATTTTGTAACACTTTGCAATTGGTCTTTATTTTTTAATTGTTGTGGTTTTTGAATGCATTACATTTTCCATTTCAGTTAGGAATTTCTGCAGCCATCGGATTGCTAGGGTCCAAATTACCCTAGTGACCAGGCAGTGCTGTGAATAAGAGGATAGAAGATGAATAGGAGAGCGGCCGAACAGAAATATATAAATGAACAATAACTAACATTGTAACCTCCTGGCTGCCGGGTCAGTGACCCCATTTGATGAAAATAAGGGAAAAAAGCAAATCTTTTCAAACTACTAAAAAAAACATTAAAGGTGTGGTTCATATTTCAGTATCTTAGTAGAAAGTCTAATTTCTAGCAACTTTGCAATGGTCTTCATTATTTATATTTTATAGTTTGTTTTACCTTGAAGGATGGAGAGAAGCAAAAAAGCAAGGCAAATAACTCAAACAAATGCTCTGTAAGGCAACAAAATGTATTGTTATTGCCACTTTTTATAACTCTCTCCTTCTATTCGGGCCCTTTCTTATTCCAGTCTTTTATTCAGATCAATGCATGGTTGCTAGGGTAATTTGGACCATAGCAACCAGATTGCTAAAATTGCAAACTGCTGAGTTGCCGAATATAAAGCCAAATAACTAAAAACAATAATAAAAAGTAAAAAAAAAAAAAATTGTCTCAGATTATCACTCTCTACATCATACTAAAAATTATTTTAAAGGGGAACAACCCATTTAATAAATTGCTATAAACAGCACATTCTATAACATACTAAGGGGCAAATTTATCAACTGAAAATTCGAATTAAAAAAAATTTGAATTTTAAGATAGTTTTTGTGTACTTCAACTAAGGAATAGTCCAAATTTGAAATCGGAATATCGAAATTTATCATGTACAGTCTCTTTAAATCTTCGACCATTCGGCATCTAAAACCTCTGTACAAATAAAGTGACATGTAGTTAAAGGGAAGTAATGCCTAAGAAATGGATTTCATCAGTTCTGTATGCCACTTAATGAATGATATATGGTCAATAGCTGCAATTGCTTTACACCCATGACAAGGCTTGTGAAAAGGTATGGATGCCGATTCACAGAAAATTAAGTACAATGAAAATAAAACTGAACTTTTAAAAGAAAACCTCATTTTCTAAAGCATTACTTACCCTTGAAGCAGCTGGATTTACATTACTTACAACAAAATTTAAATTGAGGGAAAAGCTTTAAAGGTGTGGTTCATCTTTAATTTAACTTTTAGTATGCTACATTATATATTTATTATAGTTTTTTAATTCTGCCTTCTGGCTTTTTCCAGTTTTCAAATGGGAGTCACTGACCCCATCTAAAAAACAAATGCACTGTAAGGCTTCAAATTTATAGTTATTGCTTTTTATTACTCATCTTTATATTCTGGCCTCTCCTATTCATATCCCAATCTCTTATTCATATCAATGCATGGTTGCTAGGGTATATAGGTTGCTAGGGTCCAAATTACATAGTTACATAGTTAACTATGTAACTATGTTATTTGGACCCTAGCAACCAGATTTCTGAAATTGCAAACTGGAGAGCTGCCAAATAAAAAGCCAAATAACTCAAAAACTACAAATAATAAAACATGAAAACCAATTGCAAATTGTCTCAGAATATTACTCTCTACATCATACTGAAAGTTAATTTAAAGATGAACAACCCCTTTAATTTTGCGACATGAAACTCTTCAGGCTAAGATTAGGTACCTATAAATCGGATACATGTGGAAAGATGCGTTTTGATGTATGCTGTAATGGCTCCACTCAGGGGCGTAACTACAGAGGAAGCAGACCCTGCGGCTGCAGGGGGGCCCAGGAGGTACAGGGGGCCCCATGAGGCTCTCATTGATGAGCAATTTGAACATATATTGGTAAAAAAGGACAAACACTGGATATGTTGGGGGCCCTAAAATTAATTTGCTGTGGGGCCCAGCAACATCTAGTTACGCCACTGGCTCCACTGATAATTAGCTGTACTGCTAGAGGATTTTGCATGCTCAGTGGCAATGAGTGACATACAGAAAAAAACTCATCCTAACAAGCAGCAACTAAAAAGGAGAATGATCTGGGTCACCCAGGGATTGGACCCAATGGGTTGGGGATAACAACTTGGCTTTTGCAAGTGAATTGGCCGATTATTGCCCTTTTAAATCCTGATAAATATACACAGGGTAAATAGCAGTGCATTATTGGGGGCTTTCATTGATTAAAAGTGGAATACAAATGTAAGTGGGGTCATTTATAAACACTGGGCAAATAAGCACCTGGGCAGTAACCCATGATAACCAATCAGATACTTTCTTTCATTGATCTACCCTGCAGCTGGCAGACAAAATTAATGTCCGATTGATTGCTATGGTTTACTACCCAGTGTTTATAAGGAAGAGATATACAGGTATTGCAAACACAACTAAAAATGTCCTTTTATGGACCTGTAAAGATCCAGCAGTAAGTGAATTCCAAATCCCAGCATGTAGTGCCTATCCATGATTTAGTGTTGCCATCTCACTCCTTTATAACTGGATACATGAAATCTACGTTATACATGGCTCATTTGCAATTCAGATGCATGCTGCTTGGCTGCTGAGAAACCAGAGCATGTATATAGTGCAACTGCTGTTTAGCCATGCAACATGTGGATTACACATTTTAAATGGGATGAGGACGCAACTCTGCTGTGAAGGAGTCTCAAAGTGGAGCATTGCAGCAGGGATGTAATACAGGGCAGTTAAGACTCTACAAAACACTTGATTGGCGGCTCCACACACTATCCACCTCCAGTCCATTGCCCTCCTCCATACCGCTGAAGCTAATGTCCAGCAGAATTTTGCTTAGACTGTCGTCAACTGTATCCAGCACGAGTCCTTCCAGTAGTGAGCGGTTAGCAGAAGCCCCTCTCCTGCTGCTCCTTAGAACAGCACTTTTGCTGGCGTGACCCACAAGGGCTCTCAAGCCTCAATAGTGGGGAGGAAACAGAAGAAAGTGTGCTTAGAAGGTTCTGGGGGGAGCCAAATATGCCAAAATCCTTAAATGGAGTGTCCCCAAAACTCATAGTTCCAAGGTTATCTTTAAAGGGAGTACAAGTTGAGCCTTGAGGGATGCGGACAGGGCTGAAGTCCAGCACATGGTCTCTGGGGAGAGACGCTTTGGATTCCCAGGGTTGGAGAAGACCTGTCTCAATCGGCTTGCTGGGGGTAGAAGAGACGGGAGGTTTTGAGAACGGCTTCTTGATGGGGGTCTTTAAGGTATAGTCCTCATCTTGAGTAAGCTGGATAGGGTTGACTTGTGTAAGGTGGGAAGTGTCATCCTGGGTAAACTGGCAACTGTCATCCTGTGTAAAATGGGAGCAACTGACTTGGGTTAGGTAGGATGGACCTTCCTGTGTAAAATGTGAAAGTGCTTCAGGGGTACAATTGGAGGGGCAGTTCTGGGTAGGATGGGAAATGTAACTCTGGCTAGAGTGGGCAGAAGTGACTTGAAGAAAGGAGAAATCTGTATCCAATCCAAAAACTGCTGGCCCGTTTACACTGGAACATAACTTCATTATGCAGGTCAGTGATGTCTGGTTCCTCATCAACAGAAAGTGACCCAATATGCTGAGGGCTCTCCATGTCTTCTGCCATAGCCTGGAAAGAACAATGTTCAATCTATAACTCACATGGAACAACCTTCTTTACCCATTCACCTTGCTGCTCACTCTTGTGGGCTAAGGCTTGCTAAATAAAAAGCCAAAGGGAACCAAGGAACAATAAGTGGAGGCACATGCATAGAGATTATTAGGCAATACTTTTAAAAAGGATAAAGCACCAAGAATAAAGAGAAGAGAGAGAATAAAAGGGCGAGTAGATTGTAGAATGGAAGTGGGGCGAGAAGACTAAAATGGAAGCGAGGAGGAGGAAACGGCAAAAAGGAAGAGGTGGAATAGGTAGAAGCAACAAAGCTCTCACACTGCATACCACCCCCACCCCCCAACACCTACCTTTGGGGCAATCTTCACTCGTTTTCTGCTGTGCTGTCCATCCGAACATTCTGGTTCAGAAGCATACGGCTCAAATGCTGGAAGCAGGACAGACTGAGCCACAGGGAAGTGGAGCGGAATCAAATAGGAATTGACACTGGGAAGTAGAGGCTTAATTTACCTTTCTAGAGCAGGAGGCAGAGAAGAGAAGTTATGAGCAAAACTTGAGCAGATCCAGAATATGTATTTATAAGTAGGTTCTGCAGGAGAGAACGTTTAATATAAAGAGGAAAAACGCTGCACATTGCGATATCACCTATTAAACAACTAGGATTTAAAGTGCAAAGTACAATGGTCTATTTTTAACTTCATGTAGGTCAGAGCACATCAAGGAGTGTTACTATATACAGAATATTATTACCATTACCATATAATTACCATTAAAAAAAGCCAAGGGACATTTAACCACTAAAGGCATACTATCCCTTTAAAAGCTACCTACAGCTGCTCTCGCCTTTATTGCCGTCATAAGCTGCACTCTGCAATCTCTTTCTTATGTCAGGGATCATTTTCTTTGGCTTCTGTCAGGGGAGAAAAACAACATCAAATGAGTGAGACAGGTCAGGTCTCTGAAATGGAATAAACCATATTTTTTTGTTAAAAGGGAAGTTTACAGTTAAGAATGCTATAGAATGCCTTCCATTTCTTTTTAGGGTCTATCATTTATATGCCTAAATATTTAATTGATCATTGATTAAATAATATAATGATTAGCATTTAAAGATAATTCCCCTTTAAAGGAGAAGACAAGGCCTATTTACTTGGGGGTGCCAAAAGTTAGGCACCCCCAAGTGATTATACTTACCTGACACCCCAGGCCGGTGCTCCTATCAGGAGAAAACTTCACCAATCCGGGGGTTATTCCAGCAAGCACCACGGAACAATCAGCTTCTTTCTTCAAATTTCCCAGGCAGACGCATGCACAGTAAAACTAAATAGCCAACTTCTTTGTTAAAGATTGGCTTTTCGCTCTAATGCGCACCTGCGTTAAGAACCCCTGGACCGATGCAGTTTTCTCCTGATGGGAGCATCGGCCCTGGGTTTCAGGTAAGTATACACAATCACTTGGGGCTGCCTAACTTTTGGCACCCCCGAATAAATACAGCCTTTCCTTCTCCTTTAAGCCAGCATCAAAGAGTTAAACACACAGCACCAAATTCGGGACAAAGGCATACCGTTTCATGGTCAGCAGGAGACGTGGGACTTGTAGTCTTCAAGAGATGCACGATATAGGGGGGGAAAAATAAAAAAATAAAATTATAATATTGCACTTCTCATATAGCACAGAGTACCCACATGTAGATGCCATGATATCCCATCTCTAAAGCATAACTCCCTTTACACACCCTCTACTTCTTTCTCTGCTTTAGGGGTCTCAGCTTGAACACCTGGTCCAGGGTCAATCAGCGATTGGCCTGCGGGCAGGCCCGGACTGGCAATCTGTGGGTTCTGGCAAATGCCAGAGGGGCTGCTATAAGGTGCCATAGAAAGTCAGTATTTAGTGGGCTGGTGGGGGCAGATTGGGCCTGTATGTGGGCTGATTGGGCCTCTGTGTACCTGAAATGCCAGGGCCTATTTTAATTCTCAGTCCGGACCTGCCTGCGGGTGAATAGTCCGATAGGAAACCTTGTTGTTGGACTCACTTTCCAGTACAAACATAACATGCAAGGAGAGGTTGTGTCGGATAGAGTTCTATGAAACAGACGTAGGTTAGAAAAAAGTAAAGCCCTGTATACTGTATATGGAAAAACATTTCCACTAAGAAATCCCACTGTCGTGTGGGTTACCCTCAATGAATGGTACCCCCCTAATTCCCCATCAGCCCCACCTTCCAGCAAGGCTTGGCCAAATGCTTGAAGTATGGGAAATGATCCTCGATCTAGGTGTAGATATCCTTCAGAGTCATGCGCTTCTTGGGGGTGCTGTTGATGGCAAACTGTTATAGAGCCATGTAGGAGTACGGGGGGCGTTTGGTGACAGAGAGAGGCCATTGCGGATCAGGAAAACTTTGTGATTCATCTTCCATCTGGGGTTTTGAGAGAGAAATAGCAGAACAGATTGACAATTTGTTTGTGGATATTTTTGCTACTGACTTGGGAGGGGAAGATCTCACCTTTGAACACTCAGGGATCTGATTCTCCTTGTCTTTGTGTTCCTCCTTTATACTGCATTGCCCTAAGGACTCTGAGCTCATGTTCCCCAGCCACTGTATGTTAGACAGGCTGACATTGAGCTGCTCCTCTTGCCGATGTCTGGTTTAAAAAAAAAGGTCGTATCCCCTTAGCTCAGCAGACTTTTTGGCTTCCTTTTGAGTTCAGGGTTCTCTTTAACCCACTGGTTTCTTAAAGAAACAGTTCAATATAAAATCAGTGGAAAACAAGAGAGCTGCAAAGCATGAAGTAGTGTACTGGCTATTATGTTAGACACCCGCTTACTCCAGCCTTTATACATTGCATTTTTGGCTAACTAACTATATTAGAAAGATTTTTTTTATTTTGCATAGCCTATCTATTTACCCAATTTTTATACTGAACAATTGCTTTAATTTTGTGGACCAAGTACAAAGGCAGGTCAAGACGAGGATTGAATAAAATGGGACCTGCTCTCCCTGATTACCCCTCTTAAACCTGGTTGAAGGTAATTTACAATAAGATTAGAGGATAGAATTGATTTGCTAATTCAGATATTCTTTAAACTATGGATAAAACATTTTCATCTACTATAATGATCTTTGGGAGTGGGGGGTGCAGACCGAATCTTATGGAATGGAAGCCTGAATCAAAACCAGTTTATAATATACAGACACACACATTTTTTGTTATGCCAGGTATACAGGAAAAAAGGTTCACTGCAAATGGGCAAGACGACAGGTCACCCTAGCAGGGCAGCTCTCAATATGGAATGCCTGCCTTCGATTCAAAGGAACATGCACCTTTTTTGAATAACCCCAACTGAATGAGCTCATGTTAAAAATAGGGGTATAATTTCTCAATTAAAGAGGGTCAAATTTTGGCAGTGTATTTGCATCAGGAGGTTATCTCTCGGATGAGCGCACTGTGTAATGAAGTTATAGTCACCTGCATCAGATCTAACGTTTTGCAATAACTGAACTTTCCCTTTGCATGCACCTTATACTGAATTGCAAAGGGGACATGCAATACCTTTTCTACTGTTCCCTGTGCGCTTTTGCTTGGAGAGACACGCAGCTTTTGATTGTAAGGGGACGCATTCCTCATCTTTCATTTGGAGCCCTTGGTGCCACGCCTGAGTCTGAAGAGAGGATTCGTTGCTGATGATTATATATTTGTTAGGGTTACCGTGATCTTTTCTTAGGGTTGTTAATGCTTGAATGATGCTCTGCACGTTGGAAGGGATTATCACCAGCTGGATGTTGGGCATTGTGGGGTGACCCATAATCTGTACCCCTGAAAAGAATCCTGGAATGTCCTGTGGACAGCTTTGGTGAGGATTTGATGGATGCTCCATTCTAGGGGCCAGGTTTTGTCCAGAGGATCCCCACCTTCATTCTCATGGTTCTGCTCAAGAGTCCCCTGATCTGCTTTCCTCTTGGATGCTTGATCTTCCAACCCATAAGCATGGGTTTACTCAGGTGGATCTGCCGGCAGCCACTGAGAGCTAAGAATGCATCAGACTTTTTATCCAATCACTTTTATAAATTAAAGCACAATAAAATTTAATTAGTGCCCCATAGTTTACTCCTTTATCATGCACTCCCCCAAAACCCATTGGAGTTATGGCCTCAGAGATTCCCCTAGTGCCACTGCTAGCTGTGATGCCCACTATGCAGAATACATGCACATATCCATAACTTTAGAAATAAAGGGGAACTGAGGTGATAGTTTTGATCATACCCACCACCAGAGTGTAGGTTCTTGTCGGAACACAGCTGTCCCTCATTTTTTCTTTAAAGATCATATCCACAAGATCTAGTGCCTAGTCAGCAGCCATAGGATGCTCCCAGCAATACAACAGGTGATATAGGAAATAATGGCATGATTTGTGCTACAGCTGCTGCTATGGAACAAAGGGAAAGTATTACAGGCATTTATCTAACAAATAATACGCCCCTACATAATAAACTCCTTGCTCAGCTTTATGGCTAGCTGGATCAACAGATAAGTTAAAAGAGGTCCTTCTGTAGCATACTAATGGTTAAAGTAAAGGTGAACTTCCCCTTACCTGAATAGGGATGCTGTATAAAGGCAGTCGTTTTGTGCCTCTCTAATAGGTGACAGTGAAAATGTCGTGTAGTGTTCTCTACAACCTTGATGGGGTCTGGGACTTTATCCGAAGACTTGTAATTCTCTTATAATCTACAGTAGGTTATTTCCCTATGGGCCAAACTGTAAATGATATCCTTATAAACACGGCGCGTTTCTACGTCAGAACGCGCCGTTTATACGTTTAAACTTAATTGAAGCTGCTGCTCTCTCCCCCTACCCTTGTTTCCCAACAGTTTGGCTTTCAAACGCCACATTTCATTGCTTCCCCCACACGAAACACGCTCCAACCTGTTTCACTCCCTCCCATGTATCGATTATTTTTCCTTCCTCTTCAGCAGCTGCCTCCCTGCCAGGTTTGCTCCAGTCCTCACAAGATTCCTCCCCCCTCCCGCCCACTAACTCAAATATCGCTCCCCCTCCCATCCACTATCTCAAATCTCGCTCCTTCCCCTGCCGCCTCCTCCTCTCTCCCCCATCTCTGATGCAGCAGAATGACATCACACAGAGCAGGCTCCTGCAAAAGAATCTGAAGAAAGCAAAAGAAATACAGGTACTTAGTCCCCCTAAAAGGGATGCAGGGAAAGAAAAAGGTGGACAACAGCAAAAAAAAAAAAAGTATTGCATTTTGTAAAAACAAAAGACATGAAATAAAAACTGAACTCATAAACTGTAGATTATTATAGATAATGTACCCCCTACTTTAAATTTATAAAGATATTATTAGCACCTCAGAGTTATGCGACCTGTATAAAAGCACTCGGCCGCATGATGACATAACTCCTCTGTGACTAATAATATCTTTATAAATTACAGTAGGGGTACATTATTCACTATATAAGGCTCAGGGCACACAGGCAGATTCGGGGAGATAAGTTGCCCGGCCACAAATCACCTCTTCTTCAGGGCGACTAATCTCTCCAACTGCCTTCCGCCGGCTGAAATGAAAATCGCCGGCGGGATGGCACTCGGAGCAATTCGTTTTCTGAAGTTTTCCCGTGAAGCAATTTTGGGCGACTTCCAAAAACGAATCGCTCAGCCATCCCACCAGCGATTTTCACTTTAGCCACAGAGACTAATCTGCATGTGTATAGAGTTGCCACCTGGCCTGTATTTTACTGGCCTGGCCAGTAAAAATGATGGTTGATCCCAATGTTATTAATAGGGAAAAAGGTAATTATATAGGAAGGCGGGTATTTTTTTCCAGGAAAGGTGGCAACCCTACCTGTGTGCCCTGACCCTAAACAACTGAACTGTCCCTGACTCTGCATGGAGTGAACCACAATAGCTCAGCCACCCCCTGTACAGAAGTGATGTGCGGGCCGACCCAATACCCGCGGGTTCTGGTCGACCTCGCACTGCTCCTCGCGGGTGGCTGGCGGGCGGGTGGAGCTCTTCTCCTGCTCTCCCCACCACCACCTTCAGATGCCGGCTTCCGGTTTTATAGTCTTGCGTCTGCTCGCCCCGCCCCATTTGTGACATCATTGTGATGTCATCAGCGGGTTGGTGCGGGTCTATAAAAGGACCCCGGAAGCGCAGGGCGGGCTGGAGCAGGGCGGGTTAGGGTCGGGTCACTACTGTACCAAGTATTATAAAGACTTCTGTCACAGCCATCTGCCCCTTACCCCTTAAATGCAGATGGAGGGGGTGAGACAGACACAAGGCAAAGCCATATTACAGAGACTTTTTGGCAGGAAGGTCAAGGAATATGGTTCATCTTTAGGGCTTTGGCCGACAGGGAGATTTCGGGTGATTTGTCGCCTGAAATTTTTTATGTGCGAACACGGACGACAAATCTCCTGAAAATGCCTCTCCATTGCCAGTAATTGAAATCACTGAAGGTATGTCCAAGTCTGCCTTTCCGTCGCCTAAAATGAAAATCGCTGATGGGATGGCACCCGGAGTAATTCGTTTTCTGAAGTCGCCTGAAGTTTCCTTGTGAGGCAATTTTGGGCGACTTCGCAAAACTAGTCTCTCCGAGTGCCATCGTGCCAGCGCTTTTCATTTTAGCTGCAGGGGAGGCAATTCGGGGAGATTAGTCGCCCCAAAGATGAGGAGATTTGTCGTCGGGCGACTAATATCCCCGAATCTGCCTGTGTGTCCTGACCCTAAACACCCAAGCTGTCCCTAACTCTGCATGGAGTGAACCACAATAGCTCAGCCACCCCCTGTACAAATTGCCACAGCCATCTGCCATCCCTATTCATTAAATAGATCACTCATTAGCCCTTGAATGCAGATGGAGGGGGTGAGGCAGACACAAGGCAAAGCCATAGCATAACAGAGACTTATTGGCAGGAAGGCCAAGGAATATGTTACAGGAGTGGTTCACCTTTAGGGTTATGGCTGACGGGGAGATTTCGGGTTATTTGTCGCCTGCAATTTTTTATGCGCGACCTCGGGCGACAAATCCCCCAAAAATGCCTCTCCATTGCCAGTAATTGAAATCATTGACGGTATGTCCAAGTTATTGCTAAATCGCCCAGAGTTTCCTGCGGAGGCAACTGCAGACAATAAGCAAAAAGCAATAAGTTGGACATACTGTCAGCAATTTCAATTACTGGCAATGGAGAGGCATTTTCGGGACAAATCTCCCCGTCGGCAACTGTCCTTCAGTTAATTGTTAGTATGTTATAGAATGGCTAATTCTAAGCAACTTTTCAATTGGTTTTTATTTTTATAGTTTTTGAATTATTTGCCTTCTTCTTCTGACTATTTCCAGCTTTCAAATGGCTGGGTCACTGACCCCATCTAAAAAACAAATGCTCTGTAAGGCTACAGATTTATTGTTATTGTAACTTTTTATTACTCATCTCTCTAGTCAGGCCTCTCCTATTCATATTCCAATCTCTTAGTCAAATCAATGCATGGTTGCTAGGGTAATTTGGACCCTAGCAACCCAACTGTTGTAATTGCAAACTGGAGAATAAAAAGCTAAATAACTCAAAAACCACGAACCAAAAAAAAAAAAAAAAGAAAACCAATTGCAATTTCTCTGAATATAACTCTCTACATCATACTGAAAGTTAATTCAAATACACACACTGGCAATAAGAATTCCACTGCTGCTCTGCTCCAACACTAGCACAGTGCTATAACAGAAACAGGACAGGAGCAGACAGTGCTGCATAGAGCTGGACAAGTGCATTGTTGCAGCAAGAAACCCCATCAATTCACAGAGAAAATTCGACATGCTCACATGTTATTTATTCAGCGGAAAGCCTTCTCCCCATCTACTGTTCTCCCAAGAGCCCTTTAAATCATTGTGGAGGGTTGTAGTTGAACAATAGCAGGCTTGTCACTTGGAAACAAGTGCAGCCTATGAGCTATACAGCAGAGTTGTAGATTACAGGGGTGACCCTTCCATTTCTACTTAACCTGTTATGTGCCAAAAACATAGTTAAACACTAGTGATAGTGACCATATTGTTTTGCTGGGGATTCTATGTACTACTTTCTTTATTTCCCTAAACTGGAATAACAGTTCCATACCCTCCTTCTACACAGATAGCCCGCCTCTATACACAATCGTAACGTAACAAGCGATTTCTCGTTCGCCTATTAAAGGTTTTACAGTAAACATTGTGTGCCTTTGCCCATAAAGTTCCTTTGCTTGACTTAATGTTATCTTATGTTTATTTTCCCACTATTTTCCCACTCCCCAGATGTGAATTATATTTCTTTCTCACTAATTCTGCTATCCCCAACCCCACCTCCAGGGCTGATTTTTCTGGAGACAACTATTTGTACAGTGCCCCCCTGGCAGCTGGCATTTCTGCCATTAATTGCTGATGCCTCGTAAGAAGAAGCAAAGCGAATGCTACGCACGCAAACCTCGCCTACTGTTCGTGGAGAGCCCAAAGCGGGGTCTGTGCCATAAGTATGAACTTCCCCCTCATATGGCTGTCCACCCTGTATGTGCACCCACCAGACCTCTGGATCACAATGCATCAACCTCTTGGGTAAGTGTTAATTGTTGCATTAACTTGCACTGATTCAGTTCTGCACTAATTCATGTATGTGCTCAGTGTTGGACTGGCCCACCGGGATACCAGGAAAACTCCCGGTGAGCCCAGGTGTCAGTGGGCTCTCATACTGCTAAACATTTGGCCTGTTTCATGGTCGTTACCTATTTCTATGAGAACAAAGAGGCTAAATAGATGGAATAATAGATTATAGTATGTAAAGAAAAGAGACTAGGAGAATAGAGGTTGAGTGAGAAGAGGAAGAATAATAGTACTGAGAGAGGGCCCCTGATCTAAGGTTTTTTGGTGGGCCCCTAATCTAAAGCTTTTGGGTGGGCCCCTGGTGTCCCAGTCCAACACTGTATGTGCTTACTTTTCTGCATAGGTTTGCCCACAGTTTGACCAGGCAGAAGAACTGCACTTCTCAGGACGGCGGAGACTACGCTATATGTTCAGCAACCGCACTTTGCAGAACCGCAAGCGGGATGGGAATCGCAGTAAGCTGAGAGGTAGCGGCATTAGACCCGGCGCCTGCAAATTACCCTCCTTATCCTTTACGAAAGTGGCTCCCGACACCCCAAGAAAACGGCCTGGGGGGAAAACAACTGCTCCATTGTCTTCCCCTCCACAAGAAGTACCGAGCACCCCAGATGTACAAACCCCAGAAACCAGCCTTAACTGCAACCAGAGTACCGACTTACCTAATGGAATCCCTGTCAGTAGGTCACCGGATAGAGGGCAAGATGAGCAAAGGGATGGGTTTGACTCCCCGGTGCTGGAGGGCCTGTCTCGCGTACTTGTAAAGGATACTCCAGAGCGTGAATATGGGCTAAAAAACACATGAGCTACCTGAAAGCACAAGGACAGCTAAAAAGCAGCCAGACTCTAGTGCCAATGTGAAAGAGGGAAGGTTCCCAAGTTAATTTATCAGTTAATATATAGGTTAATATAATGCTTAGAACTGTAATATACAGGCAGGGACCAGACAATGTCAATGTAATAAAGTAAATATTGCTATGCACTTTTATTGTTTCGGTTACTTTATAAAGGTTTTACTTTCAGGGTTTTGCCTTGGCAGAACAATTTTGGATCCCGGAAGTGAACCGAAGTAAGCACTTAAAGTGGTTGGGTACCTTTGAGTTAACTTTTAGTATGATGTATAGAGGGATAATCTAAGACAATTTGTAATTGGTTTTCTTTTTTTTTTTTAATTATTATTATTTATGTTTTTTTTAGTTATTAAGCTTTTTATTCAGCAGTTCTCCAGTCTGCAATTTCAGCAATTCGGTTGCTAGGGTCCAAATTACCCTAGCATTGGTTTGAACAAGTGGCAGGAATATGAATAGGAGAGGCCTGAAAAGAAAGATGATATATTTAAAAGTAGCAATAAAATTACAATAAATGTGTAGTCATGCAGAGCATTTGTTTTTTAGACAGGGTCAGTGACCCCCATTTGAAAGCTAGAAACAGTCAGAAGAAGAAGGCAAATAATTAAAAAACTGTAAATAATGAAGGCTAATTGAAAAATTACTAAGAATAGGTCTTTCTTATAACATACTGTAATGGATTCTAACTCACCTTCCAAAGATGGCGTCCAAGATGGCGACCCCCTGCCTCACCGCATGGTTCCTGATGGGCGCAGCTCCATGGTGTCATCGTCTTCCTGCTCCCGGATTGGCCGCCGGCGACGGAATGGACGCCGGCGTCAGAATGGGCGCCGGTGTCAGGACGTCAGCGTGGGGACGCTGGCGTCTGCGTCTGACGCAAGCGCGTCAGCGTCTGACGCCAGTGCGTCAACTTTGGCGCCAAACTCAGAGACTACTTAAACCTCTCTCCCCTTCCAGTCCTTGCCCAACTATAGGTTCCTGTTCGTCTGTTCCTGGGTGTGATATACTGCTTTTGATTCTTGTGTACCGACTCTTGCCTGTTATTACGATTCCTGTTGTCTGCTGCCTGGTCTGATCTATTTGCCTGTACCTTGACGATTCTTTTGATAAACCCTCTTGTACCTCGAACTTGGTTTGGTCTCCTCTTTGGTCTACACTATTACTGCGCCTTAGGGCCCCTTACAGTATAGTTGGGCCATGGACCCTTTGGAGGAGACTCATGCTTCGCCTGATGTTGGTGAAACCATTCGAGCTTTGGCCTCCCGAATTGACTCTTATGAAGTACTCCAGTCTCACTTTGGTCAGGCCATTGGCGCAGTCCTGGAGAAAGTGTCTACCTTGACTCCCGTGGCACCAGTCGCTGTACCTGCAACCCCGCTCCAAGTCTCCGAGCCTCGCATCCCCGCACCTCCTCTCTACAGTGGTGATCCTGACGCTTGCAGAGGGTTCATTATCCAATGTGAGATCCAGTTTTCCCTGCTGCCAGGTCAGTTTGTCTCGGAGCGAGCCAAAGTGGGTTATGTTATCTCTCGTCTGCAGGGTAAGGCCCTAGAATGGGCATCACCCTTTTGGGAAAAGAAGGATCCTCTGATCGATAATGCCTGTACCTTTCTCCATGAGTTCCGGACAGTGTTTGATGCTCCTGGACGGGCCATAGCTTCTTCGGCTCGGTTGTTCCAGCTCCAGCAAGGCTCCCGCTCGGTTCCGGAGTATGCCATTGAGTTTCGCACCCTGGTAGCGGAGACGTCGTGGAACAATGATGGTTATCATGCTGCCTTCTACAACGGCCTGGCTATAAGAATAAAGAACGACCTCGTATCCCGGGAAATTCCTCCCCGTTGGGAAGAGTTGGTCGCCTTGGCCGTGAAGGTCGATACTCGCCAGAGGGAGCTCCAGGTCGAGCTAGACCGTGAGCATTCTAAGAGGAACCCTCGTTTCCAGCCTATCCTGGCCCCCCGCTTCCAGAGACCCCTGCTCAACAATCCTGCTTACTTCTCGCCCTCTCCACCTCCTGCGGCTTCTGCTTCTTCCTCTCCTACATCTGCTGAGGAATCGATGCAGATTGGACGGGCCCGTCTTTCCGAACAGGAGAAGTACCGGAGAAAGGCGGCGGGATTATGTCTCTACTGCGGGGGCAAAGCTCACTCCATCCTCGAGTGTCCTGTAAAGCCTGGAAAACGCCAATACCTCGGTAAGTTTGGGGAGACTTACCTGGGTGGAGTTTGTCCTTCTCCCCGACCGTCTGGTCATCGTTTCCTACTTCCGGCACAGATCCAGTTTGGCTCCCGGAGGATCCCGGTTCAAGCCTTTGTAGATTCTGGTGCTGCCGGGAATTTCATGGACAAGACTTTTGCCAGCCGACATGCTGTTCCTCTTCTTCCTCTGGCTATTCCTCTGCGAGCTCTGGCAATTGATGATCGTCCTCTGTCTTCTGCCATCATTTCACAGACCACCTCGGAACTTTCACTCAAAGTGGGCACCCTGCATTTGGAGAGACTGTCCTTTCTTCTTATTGATTGCCCTTCTACTCCTATTGTTCTGGGTCTTCCATGGTTATGCACCCATAACCCAGTCATTGATTGGTCTTCTTCACAAGTTGCCCGTTGGAGTCCACATTGCCAACAGAACTGTTTACCTGCTGTGCCCATTGTCAAAGTTTCCTCTGTGTCTTCTAAGCCCTCTCTTCCAGTTGTATATCAATCCTTTTCGGATGTCTTCAATAAGGGCTCCGCTGAGACTCTTCCTCCCCATCGACCCTACGACTGCCCAGTTGAACTCCTGCCTGGTTCCATGCCTCCTCGTGGCCGCACCTATCCTCTGTCTCCTTCTGAAACAGCAGCCATGAAAACCTACATTCAGGAGAATCTTCAGAGAGGGTTCATTCGTCCCTCATCGTCTCCTGCTGGAGCAGGTTTTTTCTTTGTCGAAAAGAAGGATGGCAGTCTGCGGCCCTGCATCGACTATAGAGGGCTGAATAAAATCACTATCAAAAACCGTTACCCTCTCCCCTTAATCTCTGAACTTTTCGATCAGTTGAGAGGCGCTAATCTCTTCACCAAACTTGATCTTCGGGGCGCCTACAACCTCATTCGGATCCGAGAGGGCGATGAATGGAAGACCGCTTTCAATACTCGTGACGGGCATTATGAGTACCTTGTAATGCCATTTGGTCTATGTAATGCCCCTGCGGTCTTCCAGGAGTTTGTAAATGACGTTTTCAGAGATTTGTTGGGGCAATGTGTAGTCGTTTACCTGGATGATATCCTCATTTTCTCCAAAGATCTTCAGGAACACCGTTGTCAGGTGAAGGAAGTTCTTCTTCGTCTTAGAAAGAATAATCTCTTCGCCAAGTTGGAGAAGTGTTCTTTCGAGGTGCCTTCCATCCCTTTCCTTGGATATATAATATCACAACAGGGGTTCAAGATGGATCCAGCCAAGGTTACTGCAATTCTTGATTGGCCTCTACCCACCAGCGTCAAGGCTATTCAAAGGTTTATTGGCTTTGCCAATTATTATAGGCAGTTCATTAAAGGCTTTTCCTCCAAGATTTCTCCTATTCTTGCTCTTATCCGCAAAGGGGGCAAACCTCAGCACTGGCCCCCTCTAGCTGTGGAAGCCTTTGAAACATTGAAAGAGGCCTTTTCTTCTGCACCAATTCTGAGACACCCCGAACCTCTTCTGCCCTTTTTCCTTGAAGTGGACGCCTCTGATGTGGGAGCTGGAGCCGTTTTATCTCAAAGGTCTTCTTCGGATGGGAAGTTACATCCGTGTGCATTCTTCTCCAAAAAATTCTCTTCTCCCGAGCAGAATTATGACGTTGGGAATCGTGAACTGCTCGCGGTCAAATTGGCCATGGAGGAGTGGAGGCATCTACTTGAGGGATCTTCTATTCCTGTGACCATCTTTACAGACCACAAGAACCTTGAATTTATCCAGTCCCTGAAACGTTTAAATCCTCGTCAAGCCAGATGGTCTTTATTTTTCTCCCGTTTTAATTTTATCATCACCTTTCGTCCTGGCTCAAGAAATAGAAAGGCTGATGCGCTGTCCAGGAGTTTTGTTCCCGAGATTTCTTATTCTGAAGATCCCGAACCTATAGTGCCTCCTTCCAAGATTGTTGCTGCCTTGTTTCCCTCCTTGGCTTCTGAACTTCTTTCTGCCCAGGCCTCTGCTCCTGATAACATTCCCTTGGGGGTTGCTTTTGTTCCACCTGAGTGTCGCCAGGCCATCCTATCTCAAACTCACAATTCCAAACAAGCTGGTCACCCGGGGATTGAGAAGACCACTGAACTCCTGTCACGCTTGGTGTGGTGGCCATCGATGAGAAAGGACGTGAAAGATTTTATTTCTTCCTGTGCTACCTGTGCTGTCTCTAAAGCTAGTCATTCTTCTCCCAAGGGTCTTCTCCTGCCATTGCCCATCCCTTCTCGCCCTTGGACTCATGTGGCAATGGATTTCATTGTCGATCTGCCCTTATCCTCCGGCCACACTGTGATCTGGGTGGTGATCGACAGATTTAGTAAGATGGCCCATTTTACTCCACTTTGGAAATTGCCTTCTGCCTCTGAACTTTCTGAACTTTTTATTAAACATATTTTTCGCCTCCATGGTTTTCCGGCTGAGATTGTTTCTGATCGGGGTTCTCAATTTATATCCAAGTTCTGGAGGTCGCTATGCAAGGCCCTTAATATTTCTCTCCAATTTTCCTCTGCTTACCACCCACAATCCAATGGTGCTGCTGAACGGGTCAACCAGGCTTTGGAGCAGTTTCTGCGCTGTCATGTGTCTCTGTGCCAGGACGATTGGTCGGATCTTCTTCCTTGGGCTGAGTTCGCTCACAATAATGCGCTGCATTCCTCTTCCCTAAAGTCTCCCTTCTTTTGTGTTTATGGTCGGAATCCGTTGGCCTTTCCTCAAGATCTTCTTCTTACCAACGTTCCTGCGGCCAACGACCAAGCTGCTCACATGTTGGCTATCTGGGAGGCCACTGCCACTAATTTGGAGAAGAGTTCCCTGGCTCAGAAGAGGTTTGCCGATAAGAGAAGAGTTCCTGCCCCTCCATATTCTCCTGGTGACAAAGTTTTTCTTTCTACTCGTAATATTCGTCTGAAAATTCCCACTCCCAAACTTGGTCCTAAGTTCATCGGCCCTTATCCTGTCGTCGAAGTCATCAACCCTGTGGCGGTCCGCCTTCAACTTCCTCCGGAGATGCGGATTCCTAATGTCTTTCATGTCTCGTTACTTAAGCCTGCTGTGTCTTGTCCTTCTTCTTCTTCCCCAGCTCCTGTCCTGGTTGATGGTCACCAGGAATTCGAAGTCAAGAGGATTTTGGACTCCCGTTTTTCCAGGGGTACTCTTCAGTATCTCATTGAGTGGAAAGGGTTCGGTCCGGAGGAGTGCTCCTGGGTGAGGAACTCGGACGTCCATGCGCCTGCCTTGGTCCGTAAGTTCCATAGACTTTTCCCTTCTTCTCCTAGTCTCGGTGGTCCTGAGGCCCCCCCTAAGGAGGGGGGTACTGTAATGGATTCTAACTCACCTTCCAAAGATGGCGTCCAAGATGGCGACCCCCTGCCTCACCGCATGGTTCCTGATGGGCGCAGCTCCATGGTGTCATCGTCTTCCTGCTCCCGGATTGGCCGCCGGCGACGGAATGGACGCCGGCGTCAGAATGGGCGCCGGCGTCAGGACGTCAGCGTGGGGACGCTGGCGTCTGCGTCTGACGCAAGCGCGTCAGCGTCTGACGCCAGTGCGTCAACTTTGGCGCCAAACTCAGAGACTACTTAAACCTCTCTCCCCTTCCAGTCCTTGCCCAACTATAGGTTCCTGTTCGTCTGTTCCTGGGTGTGATATACTGCTTTTGATTCTTGTGTACCGACTCTTGCCTGTTATTACGATTCCTGTTGTCTGCTGCCTGGTCTGATCTATTTGCCTGTACCTTGACGATTCTTTTGATAAACCCTCTTGTACCTCGAACTTGGTTTGGTCTCCTCTTTGGTCTACACTATTACTGCGCCTTAGGGCCCCTTACACATACTAAAAGTTGACTTAAAGGTGAACCACCCTGTTAAAGGGCTTTTCAAGGCAAGAAAAGTAAACTTGCTCAGAGTGCTCCTCTGCTCAGTGCTCCTCTGAGCATTATATTGCACTGCTCTCCAAAGGAATGTTTTAATTTAAGGAATGGTTAAATAAATATACAGGCTCTGATTGAGGGAAGAAGGACAGCCAGAAGGAAGGAGTTGTGTTGGTCCAGCCCAGCTTCCTTATCTTCTTATGTGCAATCCTGTCTTGTCAGTGATCGGATATGGAGCAGATATATATATATATATATATAAATATATATATATATATATATATATATATATATACACACATACACACACACAAAGAGTGGCAGCTCATTGGATACATTGCCTGTATATTCAGTTAAACTTCAGACTTGTAGGGTTAAGATGGCCATAGATGCAAAGATCCTATCGTACGAATCGAGGATTCATACGATTTTCAGATTACCCCCGATATAGCTGTGCCCGTTAGTGGCATATCAGGGAAAGATCGGCTTGTTTGCCGAAGTCGTCAGTGCTGCCAGCTGGGCCCATCAAGACATAAGGGCATCAGCTTGTTAATATGGTCCTTACCCACCAGGTACCCATAGGCCGCATCATAATCCAATCCCTGGATAAAGATCCGATAAGCCCAATTTCGACCCGAGTGCCTTTTTATTTCATGAGCTCATCTTTATGAGGGGTGTAATTCTATTTTGCAATATTCCTACGCGATTTTAAACCCTTCATGATGAATATTTATTTCATGAGTGCTTCGCTGAGCAAATTTCATTTTCTTCTTGCTCCCTAAATCCCTTAAAATCTAAAAGTTGGATTTAGTATTAGATCAGGAGGTACAAAGCTCACTCATTAGTGGCATCTGAACGAAAGATCTTAAAATCACACTATACAGCCCCTACAAGCCACACACAATGAGATTACAACAATCTATTGTATTTGGTGGCTGTTTGAGCCTCAATACATATTTTATATTATGAATCACATTGAAAAATCTTGACCCAAAATGTATATGTTTAAAGGAACAGTAACACCAAAAAAATTTGTCTTTTAATGGAATGACAATATAATGTACCTTTGCCCTGCACTGATCAAACGTGTGTGTTTGCTTCAGAAACACTACTATAGTTTATATAAACAAACACACCAGTTGTACAAGTGTAGCACAACAGTACATTATATTCTCATTACTTCAAAGCACTTCCATTTTTTGGTGTTACTGTTCCTTTAATGGACAGACTCTAAACAGCATGTGGATCCATGGACAGTAACGTTGTCATTACTAGGGTGCCTCCTAGTGATTGTGCCTACCTTTTACCCCTGGTCAACACTTCTATTCTATGAAAAACGCAGCAGTTCTGAGCAGGACAGGCTGCTGCCATCTTCCCTTACCTTGCCAGTTAGCCGCGGTGCCTCTTTAGACTTTGCACACTTCCATTACAGAACTGGTCACATATTTTTCACAGAAATAGAGGAAGCCTGTGTTACTGACAACTGCCTGGAGATGTCACATTTATCATGGAAGGGAGGTGCCTAACAACAACAATACTGCTGGAGACAGATTTGAAGGCCAATCGTCAATGATGATCATATAAAGGCACAAGGCTGCAGGCTGAGTTATACAGGGAACTCTTGAGTATCACTTGTATTATAAGGGATAACACAGGGGTGTCCAAACTGCGGCCCGAGGGCCACATGCGGCCCAGGATGCATATGAATGCGGCCCGGCTTGGTTGCGGGGGACACGTCATGTCGCAAAGGATATAGGAGGAGGAGGAACTCTGCCCATTGCCCAGTTAGTAATAATAATATAACAATAAGTCTATTTAATATCCAGTTGTCCCATATTCCAGTGTATAGCTCCATCTGGTTATCCAACTGGCATTGTAGTTCTTTTCTGTGTATTTCCTTTACTTTTACAAATCAAACGTGTTTGTGTATTTCATGGGTGGCCCCAGACAATTTTTATTTTTCCAATGTGGCCCGGCGAGCCAAAAGTTTGGACACCCCTGGGATAACACACCTCTACTTTAAATGATAAGGATATTATAGTATAAGTCACTGAGGAGTTCTGTGACCATATAAAGACACTAAGCTACAGGCCGAATTATACAAGGAACTCTGAGTACCACTTGTATTATAAGGGATAATGTACCCCCTACTGTAAATGATAAGGATATTAGATGTCACTGAGGGTTTTTTTTGACCATATAAAGACACTAGATTGCAGGCAGAGTTATACAGGGAACTCTGAGTACCACTTTTATTATAAGCGGTAATGTACCCCCCACATTTACTATTGGTCAAATATTGAGGGTTAATTAACCCTCGATATTCGACCCTCGAAGTAAAATCCTTCGACTTCGAATATCCACGAATCTCGAAAAATTTGTGATTTTTCTATATTTCTCTAAAAAACATAAAATTTAATAAGTGGAAAAAAACACTAATTCCTTCAATACAAAACTTGGCCAAGTAAAAGTTGTTGAGGTGCTATAAAAGTCAATGGGAGGTGTGCTGATCCATTTTTAATCCAATCAGAATTTAGTGGTGCTTTGGATTTTTTTCGCTATGAATTTTAGTGCGTCATCCTGCATTCTTTCCCATTTTGATTTTTATATCTGGATCTTTTAATTAATTCATTGACAACCATGATTTTAGAGTTCGAGAGTTTAGTCATGATTTCAAAAACCTCTAAAACCACTAAAATTCAACCCAAGCGTCCAAAACTAAGAGCAATTCCTTACTTTTTGTTCTTA
Organism: Xenopus laevis; assembly: GCF_017654675.1. Classification (NCBI taxonomy): domain Eukaryota; kingdom Metazoa; phylum Chordata; class Amphibia; order Anura; family Pipidae; genus Xenopus; species Xenopus laevis. Next base: position 17,227,469 of record NC_054375.1, on the reverse strand, counting down.
TTGTTACTTTGCAGCCCTGTCAGTAGGGGCAGAACATGTGAGGGGATCAGTCAGGGGGACAGTGATTTTAGAGTTCGAGAGTTTAGTCATGATTTCAAAAACCTCTAAAACCACTAAAATTCAACCCAAGCGTCCAAAACTAAGAGCAATTCCTTACTTTTTGTTCTTATTGTTACTTTGCAGCCCTGTCAGTAGGGGCAGAACATGTGAGGGGATCAGTCAGGGGGACAGTGATTTTAGAGTTCGAGAGTTTAGTCATGATTTCAAAAACCTCTAAAACCACTAAAATTCAACCCAAGCGTCCAAAACTAAGAGCAATTCCTTACTTTTTGTTCTTATTGTTACTTTGCAGCCCTGTCAGTAGGGGCAGAACATGTGAGGGGATCAGTCAGGGGGACAGTGACATTATCCTGCACCTACTCTGTTACTGGAGGGACCACCAGCATGTGCTGGGGACGAGGCCACTGCCCAAAATCGAAATGTCTGGATCTGATCCTCGGGACTGATAGTGATGGAAGAAAAGTTAACCAGAACCAGTCTGAGAGATACACTTTATTGGGAAACATCAAACAGGGGGATGTGTCTCTGACCATCACCCAATTGAACCTCAGTGACTTGGGAACATACTGCTGTCGGGTAGAGACCCCTGGTTGGTTCAATGACAGAAGACGGAAATACAAGTCAGTGTGGATGAAGGTGATAATTGTCGCTGGTTCAGGGAGTTTTTTGTTGTTGATGTAATTTATCCAGTCTATCAGAAAGTGTTTTAAAATAATGAAAATATCATGTAGTGTTACCCTGCACTGGAAAAACTGATATGTTTGCTTCAGAAACACTACTATAGCTTAATTAATCAAGCTGCTATTTAGCAATGGTGGAAATTGAAAAAGGGCTATATGGCACAGGTTAAATAGTGGATAACAGATAACACCATTATGTTCTACAGAGCTTATCTGCTATCTGTTGTGTAGCCTGAGCCTTTTCTCCTTTGAATGGCTGCCCCCATTGTTACACAACTGCTTATTTAAATAAACAATTGTAGTGTTTCTGAAGCAAACACAGCAGTTTTACCAGTGCAGGGCAACACTGCATTATATTTTTAATACTTTAAAGCAATTTAATTTTTGGAGGTTACTGTTCGTTTAATGCAGTATCACACACACGTTTTATGCAGGAATATCTACATATTGTCTTTACACAAAATGTAGTTTATTAAACTACAGCTAGAAAAATAACAAAAAATAACTGGGGTGGGACTTCCGGGGGGCGGACCCGCAAGATGGCCGCACTTTATTGAGCTCCGTTGCCAGTGCTCAGAAAAAGAAGCCCAACTCCCTTTGAAGCTTCTTGCAACCGAGCTACTTGCTCGAGATCCGGATAACTGAGAGGTGAAGTGCTACATTCCATTTGCCGGCTCACCCTCACCTTGCAACCCTGGACAGCAGCACACCCAAACCGCGGACCCGGACCGACACACCAACCCCTACATCTCCCGCTCTCACTGTGTTTGACCCGCACTGGGCACTCACCACGTCGAGCGACACCATCGGGGAAATAGTGTTGGCCACGGGAAGACGGTATCACCCTTGGATATACTCTGCGCCCCCATCCAGCGCACTGGAGGCTAAAATCTGAGGCTGCCTGACACGGGCATGCACCACGCGACCGCGTCCACACGCCGTTGTGAGACGCAGCCTGCCCGCAATGAATCAGTAAGTGCTGTGGGAAAAGGGGACAGACAGGCGGCCACTCTATTTACCGCTAATACAACGCTTTATCCCCACACGCGTGGGTTACCGCTCTGCTGCGGTTACAACAACCTTCTGTGCCTAACCTCCCTTAATAGATAGCATACCCATTATATGCTGCTTTATGAGATATATATCGCTATTTTCTAAAGCTATTGGGAGAGTCACTACATCGGACCAAATAGCCTGTAATACCCTACCTACACAAGGCCTACCTCAGGAACTGCTGTTACTGCCACACAGGCCTCACTATATATTTTCATTTTGACGAAATCAAGCTATGTGTGCTTTTTGGATACCTACTATTAAAACCTAAAAAAAAAAATTATGGCGAACAACCATCTAGCCTTGATCTTGCTCTTTTTCTATACTATGTAAATGACTGTATGAACGTTACAATACCCACCACCTAACGCTTTGTCTAAAGGACATGATAATCCTATATCTGCAATAAGAGAGGGGCACTGACCTAACCATTTATTTCAGACTTCTATCTGTCACGTTAAAGTTTCCAAACTCTGCTCACAATAATATGGAAAAATTTCTGGGACAAAATCCAACCATGCCACCAAAAGCTGCTAAGTCCAATGGAACCCTCAAGTCCTCCACCCACCTTAAGGATCCAGACTCAAGAACTACTTTCAGCTCTGGGACCCATATTAGATCAAAAACTGGCTGGGCTAAAGGAATCAGTAACAGAGGTCTTACAGCAGCTCTCTACTCAATCGCAACGGATAACGGAGGCTCAACAACGAATTCGGACCTAGAGGATAACTTAGAAAAAGCTCACACAACTCTGGAAACACAGCAACATGAAATTACAATATTAGCGGAGAAAGTCGACGAATTAGAGAACAGGAGCAGGAGAAACAATTTACGTCTGGTGGGAATCCCTGAGTCAATAAAAGGGCCCGTATTGGAACTTCTCCTGACTTCTAAATTACCAGAACTACTGCATATGGAACAATCCACCTTACCATATCAAATTGAACGTTTTCACCGGATCGGAACCCCCCAACAAAGGATGCTACCAGACCTAGACAGGTCATATTCAAGCTCCTTAACTTTGCAGACAAAATGAACATTCTCACAGCCTACTGGAAGACTAAAGATCTTTACTATGATAATCACAAATTACTTCTGTTTCAGGATTTCTCCGCCTCAGTGGCCACGAAACTAAAGGAATTCGGCCCCATCTGCAAAATGCTTTTTCCGTCAGGACACAAATTTGCCTTGCTGTTCCCGGCCAAACTTAAAATAATAAATAAAGATGATGGACGACCGACGTTTTTTGAGGACCCTACACAAGCTATGTCCTATTACAAAAAGCTACCACCAGTGGCTGGAATAAATGACCAGGACACTTGACTCTCTCTCTGACAAATGGGTTGGACCTGACGAAATTATTGGACATTGAGGCATTCATTACCTATAGAATTTGATATGTCATGACTTTGTCTCCCTTACTGTTTTAAATTTAGGCAAACATTGTTTTGTTACTTTACTCTACGTATTCATTGGGTATTGGGTATGTTAGAACAAATGTCACAGTTGACAAGAAACTTTGGTTACTCTTTTATACTATTTTGGTTACATTTGCTTATTGCATTTTACACTCTGAACTTTAATATCGGATCCCAAAATTCCTGGGATCATTTCCTCCATAGGCCACACAAATTAGGGTTGAGGTCGGCTCGCTGGGACGGACCCCACCCTAACCATAACCGCCACATTTTGATTCCCCACCAAAAGAAAGGTCTAGGGTAAATAATTATGGCAGAAACAAATGTGATTACACAAAAACCTGTACATTCGATTACACATTTAAAGACAATCTCCTGGAATGTGGGCGGGCTTAACACTCCGATAAAAAGGCAAAAGGTGCTAGACCGTTTACATAGAGAAAAAGCTGACATTATGTTGCTACAAGAGACTCATTGGAAGTCTAAAGATAACCCATCACTCAAAGCACGCTGGATTCATACTATTCTAACAGTGTCTTATAGAAGTCCAGAGGGGTAGCGATTTTACTCAACAAATCTATACAATGCTCGATTCTGAAAACTTATAGTGATAGAAGGGGGCGATATCTAATAGCAGACATAGAGATTCAAAATGTAATATATACCATTGTTAACATTTATGCTCCTAACGCTGACAACAAATTTTTCTTTACAGATATTCTGCAGAAGCTTGACTCCTGGGGGGCGACCAACCTTATCTTAGGTGGCGATGCTAATACACTCTGGGATAGCTACATGGACAAATCAGGTAAACCTACCCCACGCACGAACACAAAAGCTAGACCTCTACACACTCTCTGTGAACTTTTACATCTTCATGATACTTACAGACACTTAAACCCGACTACCAGAGATTATACTTTTTATTCAGGAGTTCATAGAACTCATTCCAGAATAGACTACATCTTTGTCTCACGGACGCTGCTGCCTCACCTAACTGCGACTACAATATGTCCCATAGATATATCTGACCATGCTTTAATATCCATGCAACTCAAACTCTCACAACCTATACTGCGATTTCCGTCATATTTAGCGTCAAATGATGACTTCTCCCTATTTTTAAAGTCTTGTTGGGCTAATTACATAGATGATAATATCGAGCACTGGGAAGACCCACATCTGCTTTGGGCCGCATCGAAACCCATCTTGAGGGGACACGTTATATCTTATCTGATTAAAAAAAGAAAAATCTATTCTGACAAATACACTCTTTTACAGCAACAACTCACTCAACACTATGCGACTTTTAAACTATCTAACCTTCCAGAAGACAAGAATAAATACAAAGAGACCAAACAATTATTTGATACTTTATTAACAGAAAAGGCACACAGCTCATTAAATCATACAGCTAATCTCTTTTATAGGTGGGGTAACAAATCTTGGAAACTTTTGGCAAAAATAGCGAATAAACGAACAGCAAATTACTACATACAGAAACTAAAATCCCCACATGGCTGGACTAAGGACCCCACCCAAATAAAAGACATTTTGACATCTCACTTTAAAAACTTGTATGACACTCCCTTAGACGACCCAACTGATGGGCTCAAATTTATACAGGAGGCTGGCCTTCAAAAGTTGTCGGTTCAGGACAGGGAAATACTTGACGCACCTATAAGAAAAGAGGAAATAACAAGAACAATTAAACAATTGAAAACCAATAAAACACGGGCCCTGATGGCCTTTCTGCTGAATACTATAAATTACTGGTAAATTAAATTTCCCCCATATTGACTAATTTATATAACAAAACTTTACAAGGTTCCCCGCTATGGTGTGAAGCAAATATTGCAAGAATCATATTTATTCCGAAAGAAGGGAGAGACCCAACTGACCAGACATCGTACAGACCAATCTCACTTCTAAACCAAGATCTGACACTATTAACAAAAATTATGGTGGACAGATTGCAACTGATCCTACCTAAAATACTTACCGAACACCAAGTAGGCTTCCTCAGACATCGACAACCGGTGAAATCCATCCGGCAAATCCTAACAGTCATCTATCACAGTAACCTAGATAAAAGAAAATTGGGAATGCTGTTAAATCTGGACTCGGACAAAGCCTTCGATAGGATCTCACATGCACATATTAAAAGATTGCTAAAATACCAACATTTTGGCATACTCATGCTTAACTTGTTCAATAACCTGTATTCAAACCCACAAACGTTTATTACGGTTAACAGCTCCAACTCTGACGAATTTACTGTACATAGAGGGGCAAGACAGGGATGCCCACTCTCCCCTTGTTATTCAATTTGGCCTTGGATCCTCTCCTACGCCACTTTCTACAAGACCCAGCAATACCCGGAATCTCAATTAACTAAACCCAATTGAAAGTCACAGCTTTTGCCAATGACATATTACTTTTCATACAAAACCCTCAATTGGAAATTTCACCCATACTTTCTATAATCCACAGATTCGGACGAATAGCCGGCTTCCAAATTAACGTAGAAAAATCAGAAGCACTGTTACTACATGACACGACGCAACAGGACTGGCCTCCAGAGTTCCCCTTCAAAAAGGCCAATCACTATATTAAATACCTGGGTATCAAGATGCCGAAACAACAAAAGGATACATACCAGCTGAACATTAGAGCTATCATAGACAAGATACAACAGGAGACCATTCAATGGAAGCATATTAATCTAACTTTTTTAGGTAGAATCCATTTCATTAAAATGATTTTATTTCCAAAACTTTTATACCCCATTCAAATGTTGCCATATTGTATAAAAAAAAACAGACTTGACACGTTTGCATAAAATACTTCGTACATTTATATGGCAGAACAAACGTTCTAGGATTAGTCTCTATAAACTACATCTCCCCAAAGATTTAGGGGGGGTCAACTTGCCAAATATAAAGGAATACAATGATGCTGCACTATTACGTTATGCTGGGGACTGGCTCCCCGCTTTCAGTCATCCCACAACCTCTAAAAGATAATCCACTTTTTGCAGATACTTATAAAACCTGGCGCTCCCTAAGGCTAAAGGTCCACCTCTCCCCGAAAATACTCGCCATATCTTACCTGGCTCGGCAATGCACAATTTCCCATAGGTATATCACATCCAACCTTGCAAACCTGGAAAAATAGTGGTCTATACAGTATAGGTACCCTACTTAAAAATAACTCAGACCTACTATCCCTGGCAGAGCTAAACGAAAAATTCCCATTCACAAAACCATACCTATTTCTTAGTATGCAATTATTACATTTTGCCAGAACTACCACTCAAGAAATAAGAGATAAAGGTATTGTTAATGCGATAGATACTCTTTGGAAAGATCAGAATACATATAGCTCTACCTCACACATATACTGTGTAATACGTACAAGCATAGACACAGACACGGTAGGAGAATCTCTGTTTAAATGGACTCAACCTCAACTACACTCCACGGAGATCTTAAAATCTCATGTTCAAATGATGAGATTGCTCCCGGCCAGCCGATATCAGGAAATGACCCTACAGATTCTTCATAACTCATATTTAACCCCTGAAAGACGCTATAAAACGAGTAGTCTCCCCTCAGACGGTTGTACTCGTTGTCAGGCCCCCAAAGCAGATCTCTTGCATATGTTCTGGTTTTGTCCTAAAATCGTAGACTTCTGGCGAGATATCTCCTCTTACTGGACGCAGATAACTAACAAACAGATCCAACCATGCATGGAGTGGGCAATGTTTAGCTCTGTAACACATTATACGAATTTAACTAGAGAAGAGAAACACTTAGCGATCGGGTTGGCAGCAGCGTCCAGAAAGGCAATCCTGCATCAATGGCTCTCTGAAGACAGCCCATCCCTTCTACTCACTAAACAAAAATTACACTACATCTTCCATATGGACTGGCTGGAAGCCACAGTCAAAAAAGAACAGCAGGTAGATAAATTCTTCTCTGCTTGGCACACATATATCAATAGCCTCCCACAATCGCTTAAATATCTGACCACGTATACATTTCAGAATACAACTTGGTATGACTTGGAACTCTTAGAGATAACCCACTATTACTAGAAACTTTTCAATATATTCAAAATATACTTTATGGGAATGTGACAACTCCAGGATTGCCCCCCAGGACTTGAACTAACAGGCTTTTGGCCTCATATCTAAGGTAATTGATTTTGACCTATGGAAATGTTCCATACTCTGTAACTTGCTATATCAGAGCAAATAGTTTCTGTTTATATGTTTATTCTTAAATTTTTTCTTTTCTTTTTCTTTTTCTTTTCCTCTTTACCTACTCCTTAACTTTATGACACATGTACGTACTATTCTGTGTTGTTCTACTTACTATTTTCAAATGTTTTCCATTGATGTACATGACCAACCTTTAATAAAAACAAGTTAAAAAAATAAATAAATAACTGGGGTTATTAACTTGCCTTATTGCCTACATTAATATTAATAAAATGTCACATTTTGTTTTTAAAAATCATAAGAAAAACAAAATTTGATTTTAAAAACAGTACATTTGCGTTCACATTTTGCACTTTGCACACTATCCAGATGTTACTATTTGAGAAGCACAAAAAAGGAAATTTGTTCTTACCGTAATTTCTCTTTCCTTTGGATCCAAGCAGCAGCACCTATGAGATTGATTCCTCCCTTTAAAAATAGGACAGTTAGACACACCTCCAACAATTAAGTATCCAATAAAAACCCCCCTTTCCCACACACTCATCATTGTCATAACAAGTAAACCATAATGCATATCAACCATTTATTGAAAAACAAACGGGTGGGAACTACTGCTGCTGCTTGGATCCAAAGGAAAGAGAAATTACGGTAAGAACAAATTTCCTTTTTCCTTTGCATCCTTCGCAGCAGCACCTATGAGACATAGAAAGTAATTCTTTTATACAGGGAGGGAACTTCCAGACATCGCCGTGTGGAGAATGTTTCTGCCAAAACTTGCTTCCTGGAAGCCCAGATGTCAAGCCTATAATGCCTCGAGAAAGTATGCAAGCTACTCCATGTAGCTGCCTTGCAAATCTGCTCCGCTGATACCTGACTCCTTTCAGCCCAAGATGTGGCTACAGCTCTGGTGGAATGTGCTCTGACAAAAACTGGAGGTGGAAGATTTGCCAATTCATAACATAAGTGAATAGTATCTCTAATCCACCTAGCAATAGTAAACTTGGAAGCCTTATTGCCTTTTGTTCGACCTGTAAAAGCGATCAGTAAACTTTCGGACTTCCTGATGGGACTGGATTTCCGTAAATAACTTCTCAATGCTCTTGCTACATCTAAAGAATGCAGATTCTCCTGTTCTTCTCCCACAGGATTTGGAAAGAAAGATGGCAAAACTATTTCCTGGTTTATGTTTGAAGCTGTGGCCACCTTTGGTTGGAAGGATGGAACAGTTCTTTTCTTGTTTTCCAGAAAAAGAATATAAGGCTCTTTAGCAGAAAGAGCTCCCAATTCACTGATTCTCCTCGCAGAGGTAATTGCTAGCAGAAAAGTCACTTTCATAGATAACATTTTAATGTCTGAATCTTCAATAGGTTCAAATGGGGCATAACATAACCCCTTTAGAACAACATTCAAGTCCCAACTCGACACAGGCTCTTTATAAGAAGGACGAATCTTCCCAAGAGCCTTCATAAACCGTGTCACCAAAGGATCCGATGAAAAAACAATCCCAGTGAAAGCAGAAATTGCAGAGACATGTGCTCTAATCGTTCCAGGCTTTAACCCCTTGTCAAACCCTTGTTGTAGAAAATTTAACACATCACGCACAGAAGGGGTCAATGGCGTCACCTTGTTCTCCACACACCATTTGCTAAAGACTTTTTGAATCCTTGCATAGGCTTTATTCGTGGAAGCTTTCCTAGATTGCAGCATGGTTTCGATTACTTGATGAGAGAGCCCATACTTCGTTAGTAAGGGCCTGTCAAGTTCCATGCTGTCAAGCGAAGTCTTCCCAGATCCTTGTAAAGATACTTGCCCTGAGACAGCAGGTCCTTGACCAGTGGGAGAATCCAAAATTCTCCATGACTCATTTTCATGAGTAGGGCAAACCAAGCTCTCTTGGGCCAAAAAGGAAGTATTGCGATTACTCTCGCTTGGTCCTCTCTCACCTTCCTCAGTACCCTGGCTATCATCGGGAAAGGAGGAAATATATAGGCCAGGCTGTAATCCCACGTCACTGACATTGCATCCAGCTCCTCCGGAGCATCTTGAGCAAACAGTGAATGAAACCTGGGAAGTTTGGCATTCTTTCTCGATGCCATTAGATCTATTTGTGGAAAGCCAAATTTTTTTGTTATTTTCCAAAACATCTGAGTTTTCAAGGACCATTCCCCAGGCAGAATTACCTCTCTGCTCAGTTGATCCGCCCATACATTGTCCACACCCTTTATGTGGACTGCCATGATTTGCACCAGATTTGTCTCTGCCCAATGAAGCATCCTCAGAGCCTCTCTTAGCAACAGTGGAGATCTGGTCCCTCCTTGGCGATTTATATAGGAGACGACCGTAGCATTGTCCGTCTGGACCTTTACCGATTTCCCCGTGACAAACTCTTGAAAATGTATTAATGCCAGGCTTACTGCTTTCAATTCTCTGAAGTTTGAGGATAAAGTCCTCTCTATTATGGACCATGTCCCCTGGATTGAGTGACTGCCTAGATGGGCTCCCCATCCTTTGCCGGACGCATCCGTTGTCAGTATACACCACTTCCTCTGAAGCAGTGACCTGCCCTTTTTCAATCTGACAGTCTGGAGCCACCATCTGAGCTGGGATCTGGTGTCTCCTGACAGTATCCAACATTTGTCCAGAGAGTCGAGCTTTCTGTCCCACATTGTTAGCAACTCTTGTTGCAACAATCTCATGTGGAGACGAGCCCAAGGTACTGCTTCTATCATTGATGACATTAATCCCAGGACTTTCATTACTCTTCTGGCAGATATGGGTGCCGGCTGTCTTAGCCTCTTCACATGGTCTATTAATTTTATCTGTCTGTCCTGGGAAATTGATAGACTCATTTGTCTTGAGTCTATCACAAAACCCAGGAATTGTTTCCTCCTCTCTGGTTGTAGAGATGACTTCTGAGGATTCACCATCCAACCTAAAAATTGTAGGAGATTCAGGACTCTGTCCAGGTGTTTCTTTAACAGACTCTCCGACACCGCCTTGAGCCACCAATCATCTAGATATGGTACTATGACCTCTGTTCTCAATACAGCCACCACTGCGGCTACAATCTTTGTGAATACCCTTGGGGCACAAGAAATGCCGAACGGTAGGGCCGTGAATTGGAGATGCCAAACTTCTCCCAGAATGTGAACCGCTATTCTCAAATATTTTCTGTGCGGCTGAAAAATTGGTACATGCAGGTAGGCATCCTTTAGATCTATGGTTGCCATATAATCCCCCTGCTCCAACAGATTGATAACCGTCTTGATCGAATCCATTCAAAACGTCTTTTTCCTTATAAAGGTATTTAAGTATCTTAGGTCTATGACCATGCGAACTTTTCCATCCGCCTTTGGAACCAAAAAAACCCCCGAGTAAACTCCCAATTTTACTTCGTTTGTAGGTACTCTCTCCAAAACCTTGTTTTGGACAAAATCCAGAATAGCTAGTTGCAACGCTAGCTGTTTCCTCTGGTTTGTTGATTGAGGGGTAATAAGGAAGCGTGGGTTGGGTGACTTTATAAACTCTATCTTCAAGCCTTGGTGTATTACTTGGAGTACCCAAGGTTCCTGAATGACCTCTACCCACTGCTGTGAAAAAAAGCGCAACCTTCCTCCTTCCCCTTCTCTCCTGGCGTCATGCCTCTGAGGACTTAAATGAGTAGGGATATTTACCTTTGGGCTTAAACTCAGTATTTCTTCTATAGGGTATAAACTTTGCCCTATCTCCTTGGTTCCTATTTCCACCTCTGTTGCCATATCTAGGGGGAGACTTTTTCTGCCCACGAAAAAAAGATTTTTTCCAATTACCCTTAGACTTTTTCTGGGGTAAATTTTTCCCCTTGTCATCTGACAATTTTTCCATGAGATCATCTAATTGTTTCCCAAAAAGATGTCCAGGTTGAAACTCCATATTGCATAGATTATTTTTAGAGGCAATATCTGCTTTCCAAGGCTTTAACCAAATGGCCCTTCGAGCTGTAGTAGATAACCCCATAATCTTTGCCGCTAGCCTAAGATTTTGGATTGAAGCATCACAGAGAAAATCTGTCGCCATCTTAATATCCTGGAGAGATTTTAGGATATTCTCCCTTGAAACTTTTCTCTCCACATCCTCTGGGTCCTTTGACTGAGACTCTCCCTCAGAAATCTCTATTTCTTTTCTTACCGCTTTTATCAATTTGGGCACTTTTTCTGTTTGGAACAGAGCCAATTCCACCTCTTCCTCTGAAGATGATGAACCGACCTCATCCAGGATTACTAGATCCCCTTCTGGACCTGTATCAGAATCCTGTTGAGCAAAACTCCTCTTAGGGGCGCTGTGATGTCCCGACTCCTGCATGGACTCTTTAATCAATTGTTTGATTAAATTAATGGAGGACACCGAGAGCTGGTCTCCCCTCTGGGATTCCCTCTCTAAACACTCCACACAGCGCCCCCTCTGATAATCATCAGGAAGAGGTGCCTCACACTCCCTGCATATAATATGCTTGCTCTTCCTTTTTCTCTTCCTAGGTCCTTGACCTTCCATAGGGCTTGACATCTAAGGTAGGTAAACAATAATACGTTTTTATTATTTGTCCCCCCTTTTTTTTTTTACTATCCAAAAAAAAATAAAAAATACCTTTAGGCTCCTTATACGCACCTTTTTCCTGCAAAGGTATCTACTTTGTTCCAAAGCTCCCTGGAGGTACTGCTGCCCCTTTTCTCTTCACTCTAACAATCCTATCTTGTCCGGTAGGACAGAAAAAAAACAATGATGAGTGTGTGGCAAAGGGGGGGGTTTTATTGGATACTTAATTGTTGGAGGTGTGTCTAACTGTCCTATTTTTAAAAATTTCTAAAAAAGCAAATGACCAGGCAAAATGACCTGAGATGCACCTACACATCAATATTACAAAAAATATACACTTGCTGGTTCACAATAAAATTGTTTTTTTTTTTCAATTATCTTTTTATTGAAATATATTTACATGGACTTCAAACAGTGTCGGTCTCGCAGGTCTTCCAGTGTAGTGGGGATGAGACATTTTGCCGCATTTAATAGGTAAGGTTCCAATGAGTTTTTGAAATATCCTGGGTCCAGGCTTACTGGGAGTGCTGGGTTGTTAAGAAGGGGCATTAAGGGCGAAGGGTGTTTCGTTAATCTGTTTGGGGTTTTAAGTGTGTCACAGACCTTAAGAGTATATGCAACCAAGGGGTGGTCTTTCTGGGTTATCCTCCTATGTACTTTGTCAATCCATGGCAAGTGGGTCTTAGTGGTCAACTGTTCTATTTCTACCCACAATTTGTTGTCTATGCAGTGGGACCAATCTATGATACAGTTTAGTATTGACGCTTGGTGATACTGTTCTATATTTGGAAGACCCACACCCCCTTTTCTTCTTGGTCTATTTAGTATTTTCCAGCTTATCCTAAGCTTCTTCAGAATAAAATTTTATATTGTAGAGTGAATTATTTGTAACACCGGCAGCGCGCCAGCGCATAAACGCTGGAGCGCATCAATTTAGGCGCCGGCGCATAAACACCGGTGCATGCCAAAATGGACGCTCCCACCAAAACACTTAGGAGCTATGACCTCTAATTTGGGCGCCTGGCTTCATATTGGTCCCTGATCTGTCTGTCTTCCTCAGCCTGCTCCTGATTGGTTCCTGTCCCCTTAAATACCTTCCTCTTCCTTCTCACATTGCCCAAGCTGGCTTCTGTTTCCACAGTTCCCGTTTGCCTGCTTTCCTGTTTATTCGACCCTTGGCCTGTTAATTCGACCTTGTACCTTCGCTGCCCGGACCGACCACTGCTTGAACTTGACAACGCTTTTGCCTTATCCCTTGGTACTTCGCTTCTCTGCTTCCTGAAACTGACCACTGCCTGTAACTGACTACGCCTTTGCCTGATCCCTGGATACTTCGCTTTTGGCTAACACGCTTGGCTCCTTTGCTGACTCCGCCGCAGAAAGTCCGGGGCCCCAAAAGGGCGTCGGTAAAGACCGGAGCCGTAGAGGAGTTCCAGTTGCCATCTGTCCGCCTAGGACCAGCTGTCCTCCTCGGGATCCCAGGTAACAGATCGTTACATTATTTGCATGAGAGAATCAATTTAATAACCTCTCTAAATAATAATAATAATAAAGGAACTTACAGGAGTGTCTGCACAATAGAGACAATGGTATTGCTTCTCTAGCCATTGTAGCTGTATCTGTAATATAAAAGAAAGTATCAGTGTGAGAAAGGAATCTATGAATCAGTGCTGTTCCTCTTGGAGTAAGAACTATAAGGGAAAGGCTGGATCCCAGAGTAAGTTCTCCAAGACCTAAGTCGTTTTATGGATCTGACTCCTAGGGGCTCATTCCGAATGAAAGCTCAGTGGATATATCATCTCAGTGGCAGTGTTCTAAATGTACTTTAGATGCATTACGTGTATGATTTCCAGTATGTTCTATAGTCACAGGGACTTTAGGAAGACTGACCCCTCACATATTAGCTTTATATACACTGACTTGTGGCTCTGTATAAGCCTGAGCCCAGGGCCGCCATCCTCCGTCGCCACCTCGCTCTCAAAGGATAGCGCGCATGGGCATCCTGTCTTCTTATCGGAGCACTAGCACCAAACGCTAGTGCTTCGGAATCAAACTAATTTTGTGTGCGGCTGGGCGGCATCCCACCCCTCAATTGATGCCACCCTAGGACCGGGCCTTTGCGGCCTCTGCGCAAATCCGGGCCTGCCTGAGCCTTGTGCCATTTCATCATGTGGAGCACAGATGCATTCATAAAATGTTGGGACAAGAGCTGGCAATCTAATATCATTTATTCCCTATTAATCTAAATCTCTATTTTGGATTCCTTACCAGATGTTCTATCATGTGGAGACACCGTCCAATGATCTCCTCCTCTAGAATCTGGTTCTGGGCCACAAACCAGATCAGGTTCTCTGAAAAAACAATCCAATTGATATTTGCATTGTTGTGTATTTCTACCACACTTATTCATTACAGCAGGTACCGTGTGATGCCAAACACAAAAGCTCCCATAATGCATAGCAGTGATCAGACGCTTGGACACTGCTTGCTCTATATTATCAGGTTTGAATGATACAAAACATAAAATAAAGAGGCACTACAATAGCTCTAAATAAGGAAAAGTTGGTCCCCTGGTTGAAGCCGTTGCCCAAAGTTCATACAATGGAGAGGCAGAGATACAGTATAAGAGAGCTTATTTACCATGTATGGGGCAGGAGAATTTGCACCTGTGTTTTGCACTGTGCACAAGACACCACTTTGCATAAAAGACTGGGCATGTCTCTGAATGTGTTTTGGGGTATATGATTGTCCTCTGGGAGCCCCCAGCTGGAACTTCATTCAGATATACCAGGTAGAGAGCGCCAGGAGCTGAAAGGTGTAGGGAAACTTTAGTTACCATATGTAACATAGTAACATAGTAACATAGTAAGTAAGGTTGAAAAAAGACACATGTCCATCGAGTTCAACCTTTTTTTTTTAATTAACTACCTATCTGCCAGTTGATCCAGAGGAAGGCAAAAAACCCATCTGAAGCCTCTCCAATTTGCCTTAGAGGGGGAAAAATTCCTTCCTGACTCCAAAATGGCAATCGGACTAGTCCCTGGATCAACTTGGACTATGAGCTATTTCCCATAACCCTGTATTCCCTTACTCGCTAAAAAGCCATCCAACCCCTTCTTAAAGCTATCTAATGTATCAGCCTGTAGAACTGATTCAGGGAGAGAATTCCACATCTTCACAGCTCTCACTGTAAAAAACCCCTTCCGAATATTTAGGCGGAACCTCTTTTCTTCTAATCGGAATGGATGACCTCGTGTCAGCTGGAAAGACCTACTGGTAAATAAAGCATTAGAGAGATTATTATATGATCCCCTTATATATTTATACATAGTCATCATATCACCCCTTAAGCGCCTCTTCTCCAGCGTGAACATCTCCAATTTGGCCAGTTTTCCTCATAGCTAAGATTTTCAATACCTTTTACCAGCTTAGTTGCCCTTCTCTGTACCCTCTCTAATACAATAATGTCCTGTTTGAGTGATGGAGACCAAAACTGTACGGCATATTCTAGATGGGGCCTTACAAGTGCTCTATACAGTGGAAGAATGACCCCCTCCTCCCTTGACTCTATGCCCCTTTTAATACAGCTCAAGACCTTATTTGCCCTTGATGCTGCGGACTGGCATTTCTTGCTACAGCCAAGTTTATCATCTACAAGGACTCCAAGGTCCTTTTCCATAATGGATTTGCCTAGTGCAGTCCCATTAAGGGTATAAGTGGCTTGGATATTTTTACATCCCAGGTGCATGACTTTACATTTATCAACATTGAATCTCATTTGCCACTTAGCTGCCCAGATTGCCAGTTTGTCAAGATCATGTTGCAAGGATGTCACATCCTGGATGGAATTAATTGGGCTGGATAATTTTGTGTCATCTGCAAACACTGATACATTACTTACAACACCCTCCCCTAAGTCATTAATGAACAAGTTAAATAAAAGTGGACCCAATACTGAGCCCTGGGGGACCCCACTAAGAACCTTACTCCAAGTAGAGAATGTCCCATTAACAACCACCCTCTGTACCCGATCCTGTAGCCAGTTTCCTATCCACGTGCAAACAACTTCATTAAGCCCAACAGACCTTAGTTTAGAAAGCAGTCGTTTGTGGGGCACAGTATCAAACGCTTTGGCAAAATCCAAATAGATCACATCTACTGCCCCCCCACTATCCAGAATCTTACTTACCACATCATAAAATGCAATCAAATTCGTCTGACATGACCTATCCTTCATAAAGCCATGCTGATTGTTGCTCATAATGCCATTCATTAGGACAAAATTTTGAATGTGATCCCTTAACAAGCCTTCAAATAATTTGCCCACCACAGATGTCAAGCTTACTGGCCTATAATTGCCAGGCTGAGATCGTAATCCCTTTTTAAATATTGGAATAACATCAGCTTTTCTCCAATCCATAGGCACCATACCAGATGACAGTGAATCTGAGAAAATCAGAAATAAGGGCTAGTCTAAAACTGAACTAAGCTCTCTTAGAACCCGGGGGTGTATGCCATCAGGCCCTGGAGCCTTGTTTACATTAATTTGTATTAAAGCTTTTTGAATCATATCCTGAGTCAGCCACTGACTAGATTGAGCTGAACCTTTCATGCAGTTATTAAGTGAGCCTGTGAACCCAGACTCCTCTATTGTATACACTGAAGAAAAGAACTGATTTAACACATTTGCCTTATCTGTATTTGTTACAACCATACTGGTACCATTATTTAATGGAGCAACACTCTCAACCTGCATCTTTTTACTATTAATATATTTAAAAAACTTTTTAGGGTTAGTTTTCACCTCCACCGCAATTAACTCCATTTCTTTTCTTAGCCTTCCGGATTGCTGATTTACAACATTTATTACAGTGTTTATATTCATTAGATGCAGCTTCTGTCCCTACAGATTTGTAGTTTTTAAATGCCTCTCTCTTCTTTCCCATTAACTTCTTTACTTCTGTATTAAGCCACACAGGATGATTCTTAGAGCTTCTATGTTTAGTCCTTAAGGGAATAAATTGAGAACAGTAATGATTTAATATCATTTTAAAGGACAACCATTTCTGTTCTGTGTTTTTAGCTGAAAACCTAATGCTCCAATCAATGCTCTGTAGGGCAGCCCTCAAGGCACTAAAATTAGCTTTTGCAAAATTCATGGTTTTTGTTGCCCCAGTATATTTTTGTTTTTTGCACCAGACATTAAAAGATATAACATTATGGTCACTATTACCCAGGGGTTCAATGACTTGCACATTTGCTATAAGTTCTGGGTCATTTGAGATCACTAAATCAAGAATAGCATTTTTTCTGGTAGGCTCCTCAACAACCTGTGCTAAAAAATTGTCGTGCAATAAGTTTATAAACTTGTTCCCATTAACTGATCTAGCAGTACCGTTGCTCCAGTCAATATCTGGGTAATTAAAATCCCCCATTATCATTACTTTACCTAAACCAAACTCTGTCAATGTCAGACATTAAATACCCCTTGCTTGTCAGTGTTGCACTCTGCATTGTTTCTGAATCCTGCACAGAGTTTGCACCGACCAGTCGCTTGGGGCCTAAAAGGAGTGCAGTTTTGTACTATTCAAAAATTTGAATTTTAGTCAAGTCTTCATGATAAAACCAGAACAAAACCCAGAAAATCCGGAGGGCAAAAAACCTCTGATTCTTCAAATGGTGAAAGGGACTTCTGCTATTGACTTTTACATGAATTCGACTGGTTTTAGCTGGAAGGATTCATGTTTTTTGCAGCTCCAAAACTTAATACATCTTGAAAAATTTTAGTTTTTTTCCTCTAAAAATTCGAGGTTTTTAGTGCAAAAATTCGAATCCTTGTATTAAAAAAACCCTCGAATTTTAATAAATAACCCCCAAGATAGTCATATTTTGTCTCCAATAAAAGAAAAAAAATCCTTTACAGTACTCTTTGTACTTTGTGCATTTAATTATTTTTATTTTTTGTATTTTTCATATTTATTTCTATTTTTCAATGTTCTTATTATTTGGGTTTTCATTTATTTATCATGCATTTTTTAAGTTATATTTTCATATTCTTTCTGTGCTTTGTGTGATCTTTATTGTCATTCATTAGACTCCCCAGTGTTACTGGAGAGACCACCAGTTGTGCTGGGGTCGAGGCCACTGCCGAACTTCCACATGCTGGGATGAGATGCTCAGGACTGATATTAAGGGAAAGAGGAAATTTTACTTACCGTCATTTCTTTTTCCTTGAAGTCCATACAGCAGCACACATAGGTTATTGGCAAGAGCCAATAAATGATGAAGAGATGAAGTTACTCCCCTATACCCTATAAGAGTACAGAGAAAACTGCTTCAAAATATATTTATTAGGGTGGGAATCAGATGTGCTGCTGTATGGACTTCAAGGAAAAATAAATTACGGTAAGTAAAATTTTCTCTTTCCTTGACGTCCTAAACAGCAGCACACATGGGACATAGCAAGTAACAGGGTGGGATCACTGCTTCCTGAACACTGACTGGAGAACCGTTCTACCGAAGGCTGCCTCCTGGGAAGCCTCGATGTCCAATCTGTAGTGTTTAGCAAATGTGTGGAGACTAGACCAAGTGGCCGCTCTGCAAATCTGATCAGGTGGAACCAACAATCGTTCTGCCCAGGATGTCGGCATTGCACACGATGAATGTGCTTTCAGGAGAGGCGGAGGTATGCGGTTGGCTGATATATAGCAAGTCTGAATTGTGTATTTTATCCACCGAGCCACAATAAGTCTGGTAGCAGACTTACCTTTATTTTTCCCAAAAAAAGTCAGAAAAAGGTTCTCCTTCAGTTTTAGATAAATATTCCTTAAGAATGCGGCACAAATCCAAGGAATGATATCTTTTCTCCTCCTCAGTTTGTGGATCTGGACAAAAATTGGTAAAATAATCTCCTTGTTAATGTTGGCTCTAGAAGCAACCTTAGGTCTGAAATCTGTCAGGGTTCTTAAGACGACTTGATTAGGAAAAAACTGAAGATAAGGTTCCTGACATGCTAAAGCTTGAATCTCGCTTACCGTTTTTGCCGAAGTAATGGCTACAAGAAAAACAGCTTTGAAAGATACTGTACATGTTTCATATCCACTTTTTCCAGTGGTTCAAAAGGAGGATCACATAACCTTTCCAATACCAGATTAAGATCCCTATGAGGTATCGTGTTCGTAACAGTAGGGTTAAGTACTTGTGCAGCTTTTACAAACCTCTGAATAAGAGGGATGGTGGATGAGCAAACTCCTAAGAAGGCAGAAATAGCATAAATCTGAACTTTACGGGGCCGATTCATCAAGAGTCGAATATCGAGGGTTAATTAACCCTCGATATTCGACTGTGAACTAAAATCGTTCGACTTCGAATATCGAAGTCGAACGATTTTGCGCAAATCCTGCGATCGATCGAACGATTAAATCCTTCGAATCGAACGATTCGAAGGATTTTAATCCAACGATCGAAGGAAAATCCTTCGATCAAAAAATCACAGGCAAGCCTATGGGGACCTTCCCCATAGGCTAACATTGACTTCGGTAGCTTTTAGCTGCCGAAGTAGGGGGTCGAAGTTTTTTTTAAAGGGAAAGTACTTCGACTATCGAATGGTCGAATAGTCGAACGATTTTTCGTTCGAATTCGAACGAATTTAACCAATTCGATGGTCGAAGTACCCAAAAAATACTTCGAAATTCGAATTTTTTTCATTCGAATCCTTCACTCGAGCTTAGTGAATCGGCCCCTACGAGTGCCAGGTGTTAAGATCTTGTCTAGACCTTGCTGTAAAAAATCCAGTATGTTCTTGCCTCCACTTCTTGTTCTGTACACCAATGCTTAAACGTTCTCAAAATCCTAGAGTAGGCTCTTGTAGTTGAAGACTTTATCCGAAAGACCAGAACTAGATAATAGGGGCCTGTCAACTTCCAGGCAGTGAGTCTCAAGTGTTTCAAGTCTATGATTCTGAGAGATTAAGTCCCTGATTTTCAGAAGAATCCAATAATTC
This sequence comes from Xenopus laevis, assembly GCF_017654675.1. NCBI lineage: Eukaryota > Metazoa > Chordata > Amphibia > Anura > Pipidae > Xenopus > Xenopus laevis. The sequence continues at coordinate 17,207,459 of NC_054375.1, read as the reverse complement.
CCCTGGCTCATCTGCATCACCTGTGAGAAACATATTCTCTTCAGCCAGAAGGGGAGAGTCACTATGGCTGACGCTTGGTCTTGAAGCAATTTCTTGACAACTTTGCAAATCATTGGGATCGGTGGAAATATGTATACTAGATTGAAGTCCCATGTGATCGACATTGCATCCAGTGCCCATGGGTGATTGTTCTTGTGGCGAGAACAAAACCTCGGAACTTTGGCATTGATCTTTGTCGCCTTCAGGTCCATCTGTCTTCCCCATTTCTGAACTAGTTCCTGGAAGATAGATGTTTTCAGAGACCACTCTTTGTGGTCTATTATGGACCTGCTTAATTGATCCGCTAGCACATTGTCCAGACCTTTGATGTGAACTGCAGATATAGCCAACAGATTCTTCTCACTCCATGCCAGGATTTCCTGTATTTCTCTGAGAAGAAGATGTGATCTTGTTCCCCCTTGTTGATTTATGTATGAGACAACGGTGACATTGTCCGACTGGATCTTTACTGCTTTCCCTGTGATAAATGCCTGAAAAGCTACCAAAGCATTTAAGACAGCTCGCATTTCCCTGAAATTAGAAGAGAGGGATTTCTCCATTGCATTCCATGGCCCTGCGCAGTCTGATCTTCGTAATGTGTTCCCCACTCAATGGCAGAGGCATCTGTAGTAACCAGGAGCCAGTCTGGTTCCAGAATTGGCCTGCTCACCGCCAGCTTGTCCGGGTGCAACCACCAATGTAGAGTTGACCTTGTTTCCTCGGAAAAGAACCGTCTTTGTGACTCCACCCTTCTGTCCCATAGAGACAGGATTTCTTGCTGGAGGGGATGCATATGAAATCTTGCCCACAGAAGTGCCTCTATGGAAGAATCCTTGAGTCCTAAGACTCTCATCATCTGTTTCAGGGGGACTGGTAGTGGATTCATCAAGCAAAATACCTGATCCTGAAGATTGTGTATTCTCTGCAGTATTAACGAGATTGACATTCTGATTGTTTCGAAGTACATTCTGCAAGGCTGAAGAGAAGATTTCTCTACATTGACAATCCATCCTAAATACTGAAGTATCTCCAAGGTCCTTCAAAGGTGTTTCTGAAGGAGAGCTGCTGACGCTGCTTTCAGGAACCAATCGTCCAGATATGGGACAATGTGGACTCCCTCGCTCTTCAGGACAGCTGTGACCGACGCTACCACTTTTGTGAATACTCTGGGAGCAGAGGTTATCCCAAATGTTAGCACACAGAACTGGAGATGAATTAGTTGTTCCTGAATGAAGACAGCAATTCATAGGTATTTTCTGTGTGCCCTGAACATAGGTACATGCAAGTATGCATCCTTGAGATTGATGGTAACTAGATAATAAGAGTTGCAACAGATGAACAACCGAATTGACAGTTTCCATCTGGATAGGTCTCTTCTGGATAAACTGATCTACAAATCTTAAGTCTATCATAGTACGGAATGTACCATCTGGTTTTGCTACCAGGAAAACGATGGAGTAGGTACCTTCTCCTTTTTCTGAATCTGGAACTCTCTACAGAACATTCTTTCCTGAGAAAATGTTTTTGGTGTGAAGAGAAATCTTGGAGGAGGAAGGCTCTGAAATTCTATTCGATATCCTTCCTGTATTAATTGCAGAACCCACCTGTCTGAAACTAGTGGTTTAGGAAAAAAGAGAGTCTTCCCAAGACTGTCAGACTTCTGGCGTCAGAACTCCCACTTACGTGCAGCAGGGGGAGCTCTAGATCTTCCATGTGTTGCTCTCTGGAATCTTCCTTGAGTCCTATAGGACTGATCTCTCTCCTTCTCTTTGTCTCTATCTCCAAATCTGGCCTGTGAAGTTTTGTCTGGCGATCTCTTTTGCCTACAAAAAAGAACCTCTCCACCTGGGCCTCTGCCTATCTTGAGGCAGGTTTTTGCCTTTCTCAGTAGACATTTTTTTCATTAACATGTCTAATTAAGAACCAAAAAGATGGCCAGGTTCATAGGGCATACTACATAAATTAGCCTTAGAGGTGGTGTCAGCCAACTAATGTTTAAGCCAGATAGCTCTCCTGGCTGTAGTTGAAAGCGCCATATTCTTTGAGGCTAATTTTAAAGATTCTATAGATGAATCACACATAAATTCAGCAGCCAACTTCGGCATTCTCAACGATTTAATGAGTTGGTCTCTAGGAACTTTATTGATTGTCGGGTGGTCCCTCACTCCAAAGGTATCAGAGCTCTATCCAACAGAGTCAGTGGCACCGTCCAAGCCACAAAATATCCAAGGTAAAAGTAAAGTTCACTCTGGAGAGCCAAATTCGATTCAGTGCATTTTATTTAACATGACATGTTTCGGACAGACATGTCCTTCATCAGGTGCTGATGAAGGCACCTGATGAAGGACTTGTCTGTCCGAAACATGTTGTGTTTAAATAAAATACACTGAATCGAATTTGGCTCTCCAGAGTGAACTTTACTTTTACCTTCTCTAGGAACTTTGGCTCTAATATCCTCTTCCAATTCCAATTTCTTAAATCCCTTGGAACTGAAGAAGCTGACACTACTGGCTTACACTGGGCTGATGCTGTAGAATAAACTCGTCTCAGTGAGTTCTCTGCTCTGCGATCCATCAGATCTCTAAGACTTGACCCATCCTCAACAGGGATAGTTGTTCTATTAGAAAGACGAGCTACAGCTACATCTACCACTAGTGGAGTTTCCCAATTTTCTGCTTCCTCCTCATTAGGAAACAAGGATTTAAACCTTTTGTTAATTACTGGAGCTTTATCCGGACATTTCCATTCAAATTGTATCAAATCCTTAATGACTTCTTGAGACTTCTTGAATTCCTTGAAAGTCTGCAGAAGAATTTCTTTGAATCCATAGGATTTGAATCCTCTTTGGCCAAGGAGGATTCGGCCGTTTCAAATCCTATTGATTCATCAGCACAGATGTTCAAAGAAATTCACACACTCAGCGGGATATACAGGTATACAATACCTTATAGGCTTCCACAGGCAGCTGCAGCCCTCGGAACGTGTATTATACACAACAACGAGGGCAGCACGGCTTGACTCTGCACTTCTGTACATGCGCACATTACACCATTACGCAACATCTCCCGTCAATGCTTACGCGTCTGCTCGCTCCAGCCCAATAACCCTTTTACTTGCTGTCTGCTGTCAGCCTGAGGGTTTTTCCCCCTCTAGGGTAGCTACTACATAAGTGACTCCCTGAGCGGCCATCGGAGGCTCTGCACCCCGGAATCTTCAGGATGTCGAGCTGCACCCAAAAAGGAAACCATCTTGTCTTCCTACCAAGAGGTAGGACAGAAAAAACACAATCTAGGGGGGTATATGGGGAGTAATTTATAAGCTTTAAATCATTTATTGGCTCTTGTCTGTTCTTTCAGAAGTAAAGGATATTTAACCCATGTGTGCTGCTGTTTCGGATGTCAAGGAAAGAATGTTATATGGCACCAGACTGAGAGATACAGATTATTGAGGAATATAGAACAGGGGGACGTGTCTCTGACCATCACCCAACTGGCCAACAGTGATTCCGGAACCTACTGCTATCAGGTAGAGATCCCTGGTTGGTTGAATGACCTGAAGATGGAGATACAAGTCAATGCAGATGAAGGTGAGAATTTATTCTGCTTCTGTTCAGAACAACAGGAACGAAAAAGTCAAAAGAAAGTGCTACTTGCATTAGAACAGTACATGACATAATTTCCCCAAAGAGATGGCAGAGAAAGCAAAATCATTTTCTGTTACTTCTCTTAACTGTTTATGGACACTTGCACTCATTTGCATTTATGTGTTCCTATCTCCAGTTCTGCTAGGCCCCCTAAAAAAACCAACTGCAGCAGCGTGCATCGGACTGTGCACACAGGGGGGACCCAGAGGTTTGGAACTGGTGGTCCCCCCAATGTCCAGTCTGACCCTAGTTCCCATATATAGAGAAAGCAGACCCTGTGTTTGCGGGGGGGGGCAGACTCCCCACTGCTCATCTACCTGAGGCAAACATTTTTCCTCCAGGCTAATCAGCATCTTGTTCCTCCAATTGTCTCAGGGGTATTACTAAAATAACAGAAGCAGAGGTTCACTGTATAGCGGAGGTCCCCAACATTTTTAAACCATGAGCTACATTCACATTTAAAAGGGATCTGAGTGCAACACAAGCATGTAAATAGCCCCAGAGGGTGCCAAATAAAGGCTATGGCTGGATATGTGGTAGACCCTCTGTGGGCTGGCTGCCTACCAGAAGCTTAACATAGGTATTCCCCTGTACTAACTCAGTTCAACAGGAACAGCCCCCTGAGTTTGCTAATAGTCTGTACAGAGACATTACATAAATCTATGGCAGCATAGGTATTCCCCTGTACCAGGATAATGTAATACATATGGGCACTTCAATACCGTATATTGTAACTACATCAGAAGATTCCCTATCCTTAGGGTATCAATGATAATAGGCTTTACAGCAATGACACCTTTTGGTATAATTTGGGATGTGAAACCAATTAAAATACTAGGCACAATGAAAACCCAATTTATTCTAAACAAATCTGAATATACATTACATTTTAAATTTAATTTTAATTATAAATGTAATTTCTATTGATAGCAGTATCTTTCTTTTGTGTGCATTGTTGGTTCATGTGCCATTGCAACTTATTAGCAGCAGTCATTTCCGCCCAACCCCAAACATGACTAACAATCAAACAATGCATTGCACACTTGAATGAGTTACCTTCTCATGGAACGTGCAAGGCATTGTGGGAACTGTAGTCAGCAGTACTTGGTTTCATACTGTACCAATGCACAGCAGATCCCAGCTATCTGAATGTAAAGAGAATTTGTATCAACAGAGAAGATTGTTTCCTATTTTGGAGCAACATCAGTGACATAGTAACATAGTAAGTAACATAGTAAGTATGGTTGAAAAAAGACACATGTAGGGTTGTCACATTCTGTATGGCTGAGACCGGCAGGGAGACAGGGCCGTGATTTCAGGGGGCGGGGCCGATCGCCGTGTTAATCAAGGGAATCCTGCCGGGTTTTCCTTATTTGAAAAACGGGCAGGAAGTTTTGACCTGGGCAACCCTTCAAAATACCGGGCTGTCTGGGTCAAAACTGAGCAGGTGGCAACCCCTAGACACATGCCCATCAAGTTCAACCATTTAAGTCTATATTTAACCTGCCTTAACTGTTAGTTGATCCAGTGGAAGGCAAAAAACCTATTTGAAGCCTCTCCAATTTGTCCCAGAGGGGGGAAAATTCCAAGATGAAGATGGATATCAGACCAGTCCCTGTATCAACTTGTACTATGAGCTATCTTCCATAACCCTGTTTTCCCTCACTTGCTAAAAAGCCATCCAAACCCTGACACTTGACAAAGAGTCCTTGGAGACTCGAAACATGTTGTGTTGAACAATAAACACCTAATTGAGCAGTTAATCCTGCAGTCTGGATCGTTCCTTGGAAAACTTTATTTTGTGGATTGATATAGTTGCACGTACGGCGGAGGTGCACCCCAAGGCTTCGATCGAAAGTTTGTTTGGCATTGGTTTGAGGTAACTAGCATCTCTCATTTATTGTCCTTCTTAAAGCTATCTATATTATCAGCCTGTAAAACTGATTCAGTGAGAGAATTCCACATCTTCACAGCTCTCACTTTAACAAACCCCTTCCGAATATTTAGGTGGAACCTCTTTTCTTCTAATCAGAATGGGTGTCCTTGTGTCAGCTGGAAAGACCTACTGGTAAATAAAGCATTAGAGAGATTATTATATGATCCTCTTATATATTTATACATAGTTTTCCTATCATCACTTAAGCGCCTCTTCCCCAGCGTGAACATCCCCAATTTGGCCAGTCTTTCCTCATAGTTAAGATTTTCATGACCTTTTACCAGCTTAGTTGCCCTTCTCTGGACCCTCAGTAAAAAGAATGTAGCCGGCAAACAGAGGAGTTATGCACAATTATGTTGGAGGCCTCATTAATTGAGATGGATTTAGGGTTTTTATGGATAACTGTGTAGCTCCAGGCAGAGTCAGTCAGTGGGTACTACAGCAAATAAAGTTTTGTCTTTCATACAAAAATGGGATAATAATCACATTATGCACCAATTTACTTTGTTCTTTTTATTAATATCACTCATACCTAATATTTTACCAAAAACGACTTCTATTTCATTCTGCTTTGCATGCATCTGCCCCTGGGAAATTTGAAGAATGAAAAAGCCTGAAGACAATCACTCTGTGGTGCTCACTAGAATAACCCCGGGCTCAGAGGCGTAACTACAGAGGAAGCAGACCCTGCAACTGCAGGGGGGGGGGGCTAAGAGATACAGGGGGACCCATGAGGTCCTAATTAATGTGCAATTTTAATATGTATTTTTAAAATAGGGCAATCTCTGGATATTTTGGGGGCCCTAAAATAAATTTTCTGTGGGGCCCATTAACATCTCATTACGCCACTGACCGGGCAGGTGCAGTTTTCTGCTGTTTGGAGCTCTGACCTGGGGTCAGTGGCGGAACTCCAGGGGGTGCAACTGCACCAAGGCCCGCCCCCCATCACGGCCCGCTGCCGGTCCTCTCGCAGGAAACACCGCCGCGAAAATTGGCTCGGGTGGGAGGGCCTGGCTGCACGACCTGCACCTGGGTCTCACTGGGTATAGTTCAGTTTCTCCCCCTGGGTGTCAGCTAAGTAAATACAATCACATTTGTGTGCCTAACATTTGGCACCCCCAAGTGGGATACGACTTTTCTTTACCTTTAAACCAGCGATTCTGCAGTGAGTTACCATTGGATGCTGTAAGGAATTCCCAATATTGACAGGATAAGACTGGGTAACACAGATATGACGGCAATTCTATTATACCTGAGCCCAGGGCCGCCATCAGGGGGGACAGTTGTCCCAGGTCCGCAGGATTTTCTGTCTAAGGGGGGGCCCATCCATGCTTCACTTACTAGATTAGCCGGGCCACCCTGTCTTCAGCTTGCTGCACAGCAGCTCTGTGCACTGAAGATTTTCTCCTATTAAGATTTACTGTAACCTCATTGGTCCTTTAGGAATAAGTCCCGGTAAATCTGCATTTGCTATTGGATCCCCTTATCCAATCCCTGTACAGCTTTACCGGGGCTTATTCTTAAAGGACCACAAGGGTACAGCAAATGTTAATTGGAGAAAATCTTCCGTGCAGCACGCTGAAAGCAGGGGGGCCCAGCTAATCAAGTAAGTGAAGCATGGCCAGGCCCCCCCTTAGACACTAAACCCTGGAAAGCAATTTTTTTAAAAATTTGGGGGGATCGTGCCAATTTTTTTATACTTGCAGGGGGCCCCTGATCGCCAATGGCTTTTTATAACTTGGGGGGGGCAGGCCATCAATTTTTTTTACTTGCAGGGGGGCCCTGATCACCAATGTTTTTAAAAAAAAAAACTTTTAAGGGGGGCCCTGGCACCAATGTTTTTTTGTTAACTTATAGGGGGGCCCTGATCACCAATTATTTTTTTTAACTTAAAGGAGGGCCCTGATCACCAATTATTTTTTTTAACGTGTAGGGGGGCCCTGATCACCAATTATTTTTTTTATAAATTCTTTATTTTCCATTTGCACATCTGCATATCATATCCAATATGTAATTGTACATATTCATTCTTTTGTATCATGTATTATTAATGCAGCAAATCAACACACATACAAAGATACAGTTCTGCGTCATGCACATAAGTAGCAAGCCCACTCACATGAAAATATAAGAACATAAGAAAATAAAAGGATTATGCCATTTGTTTAACATTATGTGATTCAATATGCTTTTGCTTTAAGAAAGTTACAGGTAAGTATACGAGAGAAATAAGAACGTATCCAGACATTATGGTGTGGCATGGAGGGGAGGCCCATCGGGTCCACAGAGAAGCCCCAAATAATTAAGATTGGATTAATACATAGGCATCTATACTGAAATTGAAACTCGCCTAATTGATAAGTGCTGCACATTCCGATGATTCCATGAAGAGAAGCCAATGAGTCCACTTCTATCTAAAATTATCTTCCTGAGTTCGGTTATCTCTGGGGAGTTTTAATCTCTCAAATTGATAAATTTCTTGAACCTGTAAGAGCCATTCCTTGATTGAGGGAGTGTGGTCTGTTCTCCAATACCTGGGGATTAGTGCTTTGGCCACATTAATCAAGGTGGAAACAATTGAGCGTTTATATTGTGCTGTAGACATTATGTTGTGATGGAGTAAGAAAAAGGCTGCTGAATCAACAATCGTCAAGTCCGTAAACTTAGATATCAGTTGTTTAACTTTCGACCAGTAAGGTTGTATCCCCGGGCAATCCCACATAATATGGGACAATGTCCCTCTCCCTTGTCCGCACCTCCAGCATGTGTCTGGAAGATTCGGGTATATTTTCGCTAACTTTATAGGTACCCTATACCATTGAGAGAGTATTTTATAGTTGTGCTCCTGTAGTTTGGAGCTAGTCGCCGTCTGAAATGATCTTTCGACAATAGAGGACCATTCTTCCTCAGCAAATGTGACGTGGAGTTCCTTTCCCACTTCCCTTTGAAAATGTCCAGTGGGGAGGCCTGAGTTTCAGAGAGGACTTTACGCAATAAAGAAATTTCATGTGGGTATCGCATTGATTTTGTGAACAGTTGTTCAAAGGCTGTATCGTTTCCACTTCCATTACTCAGTGTGCCCTCTGTCATCAAGAAATGTTTAACCTTATAATACCTCAAGTGATCCAGTGATGTGACACTATCTAGTTGCAAGATCTCCTCCAGTTTTTTAAATTCCCTTCCACACATAAGCTGGAAAGCCCACAATGTGTCCCCCTGGGTCCATTGTTCAAAGTTAGTCACTCGCAATCCCGGTGGAAAGTTAGCGTTGTGTAATACCGGAATCATTCTAGTATTGGAATTAACTAAATTCAGTTTCCTTCTCAAGTTGTCCCAAGTATGCAAAATAGTCGAAAGGATTGGGTTCAACGGTTTTGTGAGCAGCCTGTTATGTTTTTTCTATCCAAGGTAATACTTGCAGCGGTATCATCGTTTCTTCTTGTAGTATCGATATCCATAGTTTTGTGTCTGTTGCATGCCAAATGTCCAGCATTCTTTGTAAAATAACTGCCTGATAATATGTTCGAAAATCCGGCAGCCCCACTCCCCCTTTACTCCTGGGTTGAGTCAGAAAATTACATTTTTTTCTTGTGCCACACAAATTGAGAGATCAATGCATTCAGTGTTTGAAAAATGTGTTTAGGTATTTGAAAGGGAACGGTTTGGAAAAAATACAGGAAACGTGGCAATACATCCATCTTAATGATATTCATGCGGCCAAACCACGAAAAACCGGGCCTCTCCCATTTTGCAAGGTCCTCCTGCATTCGCTCAAGTAATGGAAGTATATTAGCGGAAACTCCGTCTTCCACGTTAGCTGTAATTTTTATTCCCAGATACGTAATGGACTTATCCTCTACAGAGAAAGCAAAAGAATGTCTTAAATGGTCTAGTTGTAAGGCTGATAAGGATATGTTTAGCAGATTCGATTTCTGATAATTAATCTTTAAATTGCTGACTGATCCATATTGCTGAAGTTCTTTCATCAAGTTTGGCAAGGAAATATGTGGGTTTGTGACAAAGAACAACATGTCATCGGCATAGGCCGCTATTTTATGTTGAATATGAGCTATTGAAACCCCGGTGATGTCAGGATTTATTCTGATTCTATGTAGAAATGGTTCGAGAGAGATAATATATAAAAGTGGAGACAGTGGGCATCCCTGTCGTGTCCCATTTTTGATTTCAAAAGATTCTGACAGTGATCCATTAACCCTAATACATGCTCTGGGATTTTTGTATAAGCTCTGGATGCTTTGAATAAATTGGGGTCCTAGACCCATCTTCTGGAGGCACTGAAAGAGAAAAGACCAGGATACACGGTCGAAGGCCTTCTCCACGTCAGTCGATAGTAAGGCCAATGGTATTTTGTTCCTTTTACAATAGCTCACAACACCATAAACCCGAAGTGTGTTATTCCGTGCTTCTCTCATGGGAATAAAACCAACCTGTTCTGGGTGAATAAATGAAGCTATCACTGTTTGTAGGTGAATCGCCAAGATTTTAGAGTAGAGCTTTGTATCTACGTTTAGCAGCGAAATTGGACGGTAGCTTTTCACATCTAGAGGATCTTTGCCTTTCTTGTGAAGCAATGTAATGTATGCCATCGTAGCATCTTGTGATAGTATCCCCTTAATTTGTGTAGTCTGCAGATTTGCCGTAAAATGTGGGAGTAAAATGTCCTTAAATTTTTTATAGTAGAGGCCGGTAAACCCATCAGGGCCAGGTGCCTTTCCGTTTGGTGTTTTCTTTATAGCCAATTCAACTTCTGCCATTGTAATCGGGGTTTCCAGCCGATCTATGAGTTTGTTTGATATCAGAGGCGAGATTGTTGTGTGGAGATAGTTCAATTATTTTTTAACTTGTACGGGTGCCTGACCATCAATAGCTTTTTATAACTTGTATGTGTGTGTGGGGGGGCTACCTTTTTTAGCACTGATGTCTATGTGGTCTTTTAACTGTAGTGTGGAGTGGGCGGGATCTGGGGTGGGGCTTGGGGGCCAGGATGGGAGGGGTCCAGGGAGCCCTGAACATTTTGTTGTACGGGGCCTGTGATTTCTAATGGCGGCCCTGCCTAAGCCCAACATCCGGGGACACTGGTTCTCTCCATGGAATAAGCTAAACCATTTGGGTACAAAAGAATATTTCTACTTTTCAACCTTGTGATTTGGTCACACAAATGTTTTTAGGCTTGTCATATTCAGAAAAGTAACCCCCATTACATTAATGTATATATCCAATTAATTTGCCCAAAAGAAAACTTGTTCTACTTTGTAAGTATGGGAATTACTTGGTGACATTTTGGGTCTAAAGCTAGAACAGAGAGCTGACTTTTGCCTAGTGGGACATCCAGGGCATTCATGGTTTACGTATGCTTTGCATTTTTTTAGAATAAAATATTGTGTGTTTAGTTTTCTTTCCTTGGCTGTAGTTTATGCTACCCTGTGTCTCTGAGAAATACAGATTCCCAATATTTCATACATGAGACCTTCAGATTTGCCTAAAATTAGCACTTGACTATTGAAGGTTGACAATGTCTGATAAGGAAAAACATACAAAATAGCAAGTCTGGTTTAAATTGGAAATCCAATATTTAAAGCAGGGATGTCCAGCTGGAGACTTCTTGAATGATTGTGTCCAACCTGTGGGTTGTAGAAAATTCATCGGCGTTGGTTTGGGGGGGGGGCTTAGACTCCCCTGAGCCTTTTAAAAAAAATCCACCTATTCATGGTGTGCTAACCCAACGTGTTTTTGCTGATCAATGGAAGTGGGTGCCATTGCATGAAAGAGGGTTGTAGTACCTCCATCTGCAAGATATTTCATAATTATTTAGGAGAAGGAAATAAAATGTAATATAAAAGTCTAAACAACATTCCAATATACATCCATTTGAAGTTCATATATAATGGAAAGTTGCTTAGAATAAAATTTTCTTTCACTGCGAAAGCAACTTTTTTTTTTTTTAAAGGTTTTTATTTTGCGTTTTGAAACAAACATACTTAATAACAGACAATGTAGGAATCGATGATGAAAAGTGCAGTTGGACACGCAGGACCACAACATATCAGATTAAGGCATTCAGGTACACAATTGGAGCATAGAGTCTGCTACATATTAGGTTAATGTGAGTATTACATGTTACTTCCAATTCCCACAGGATATGAGCACGCTTATATAGGATTCAAGTTGCTGAAAAAGTAATAGTGATAATACATATATATTCTCTTATATACTTGCATTTATTGAGACTCTGGGTCTACATCAGGACAGAGCTCTAACCAGGGTTCCCAAATTTTTCCCAAATTTAGAGGTGCCAATTCAACCTCCTGTCCCAGTAGGCACCCCTTTGGCATTAGTGCTCCAGGGAGCAGAATTTCATTAGTCAGGTAGGCTATCACCTTGGCCCAGAACCTTTGTACCAGGGGACATGACCAAAGCAAATGAAAAAAGTCAGTGTTCGGGAGCTGGCATTTGGGACAGTTTCCATTGGGACTTTTGCCCATGGCTTTGAGCCTGATTGGAGTAATATATGTACAATGTATAATACGGAATTGTACCATCTTATCTTTTGTAGAGATTAGAAAGCTGTATAGTTCCCCTATTGCAGCTTCCCACATACCATCATCTAGAGCAGGAATAAGGTCATTCCATTTGGTTTTTGCTTTGTTAAATGGACTATTGATGGTGGATATTAGTACCTTGTACAGCCCAGAGACCAGCTTTTGTGGATTTGGGTCCCAAAGCCTGTCTTCATGCGGTTGGGTGTTTGTACAGATTGCCAGGCTACCAAATTGGGCTGCAAATGCGTGTCTGAGTTGGAAATATCGGTGCCAAGCTATGTTTGGGTGGTCCAGTTTAGTCGCTAGGAAGGTGCTGTTAACTAAGAGATCTGATAGGTGTCTGACCCCTAATTTTGGCCAGTACTTAAAGTCTGGTAGATGAAGTAGGTGCTGCAGGTTGGAGTTTCTCCATAGTGGGGTATAGGGGGATGGAGGGCTTGCAGCTTTTGAAAGAACTTTAGTGGCAAGCATCCAGGCTCTTTGTGGGCAGCCTAGTGTGGGGGGCAGTTCAGGTGTGTCTTTGGCTTTCCTGTAAGGCGTATTTCTAATTGCTTCGAGAGAGCCCGCCAGCGTGGCATGTGAAGTTGTGAGTGTGTTTTCAGGGTCGGGATTAAACCAGTTATGTATGAACACTAGTTGACTTGCATAGTAATACATTTGCAGATGCGGAAGGGCTAATCCCCCCATATCCAATGAAGCCTGGGAGTGTTAGCCTGTTGACTCTAGGGGGTTTGTTTGCCCAAATAATGGGAAAGAGAATAGCGTCAATGCGTTTAAAGACCTGCGGGGGTATCCATATTGGGGCATTCTGCAGGAAGTATAAGAATTTGGGTAGGTATACCATTTTGAATAGGTTGACCCTGCCCCAGACCGTTAGAGGTAAGCCGGCCCATTGGCTGACAGTGGTTTTGAAACCTTGTATCACTGGATCAATGTTGTCTGTTACTCAGTTTAGTGTGCTTGGCGAGATAGTCACACCAAGATATTTAAAGCTGGATACCCACCGCAGCCCCTGAATTGCACCTACTCTCTGCGCAGTTTCTAGGGTAAATAAGATTGATTTCCCTTTATTTATAACCAGACCGCTGTATGTGCCAAACTTGTCAGCTAGGTAGAGCGCCAGTGTGAGTGAGTCATGTGGGTCTGCTAGGAGTAGTAGAAGATCATCCGCATATAGTGCAATTTTTTTTCTCCAGGCTCTGGAGAGAGTGTTATTGACTCTGACCTGCGCAACTGGGTTTAGGTAGAGGAGTTTAAGCCAGGCTATGAAGGTAGGGCCTATACCAAACTTCTCTAGGGTTTTCCATAGGTAGGGCCATTCAACTGAGTCAAAGGCTTTAGTAGCGTCTAATGCCACTATAAGTCTGGTACCTCCGTTCGTATGAGTGGCTTGCATATGGGTATGTAATCTGTGTAAGTTTATAGCCGTACTTTTATTGGGCATGAAGCCTGTTTGGTCTGGGTGGACAATTGAGGTTATAACTTTATTAAGGCGTTTGGAGAGAATTTTGCCCAGAATTTTGACATCTGTGTTTATAAGTGAAATGGGACGGTAGCAGTCGCAGAGGTCCAGGTCCTTGCCTTCCTTTGGTATAAGCACAATCAAAGCGGAGTAGAAGGACTGAGGGAGGAAGTCTGTATTTTGAGCCTCTAGAAGAGTGGTATGAAGTTGCGGGGCAAGTGTTTTACTAAGGAGTCTGTACCAGGCTACCGGAAGTCCGTCAAGGCCTGGGGTCTTCCCTGATGGGAACTACCTCTCCTAGTGTAATTGGGCTGTCTAGATAGGAGGATTCAGCTCTGGAAAGGTTAGGAAAGGGGATTTCTTGTAAGAACTGTTCTAGTTCAGTGTCAGAGTATTTGACTCGTGTGGTGTATAAGTCGGCATAGTGGCATGCGAACATTTCTGCCATGTCTGTTGGGTCAGAGGTATATAAGCCTGCAGTTGTTTTGATCCTGGGAATCAGTGTAGACGGTTGGACCGCTTTCGCTAGGTATGCTAAGGTCTTCCCATTTTTATCTCCTTGGTCAAAGGATCTTCTGCATACAGAAGTTTTTTCCTGGTAATAGCCGTTTGTGCTAGTTCTAAGTTTCTTTGGGCAAGTACTAATGCCTGGTGGTTAGCATCCTCCTCCCTATGACCGTATGCTCGTTCTGCTTCCCAGACCCTCTCCTCTGCCTCAGTGACAGCCTGTTTAGCCAATTTGCGTACCCCAGCAATTGCCGAGATGAGCGTGCCCCTAGCGGCTGCCTTGGACGCCTCCCAGACCATATTACTACTGGTTCCCGCATTAACATCCCAATATGCGGTGTATTCAGATATACATGCTTCCGTCACCTCTGTGCTGTTGAGCCACAGGGGGGATAGTCTCCAAAGAGAGTGTCCCTGCCTTGGTGTAGTGCTAATCAGTAGTTGCAGGGGGGCATGGTCTGACAAAGCTCTTGGGAGGTAATTGGTGTCTTTTACCCATTGTGTAAAGTCTGTAGATGCGATGGCCATATCTAACCGTGACAAGGTATGTTTGCCCACCGTATGACAGGAGAATTGCCTTCCCAGGGGGTTTTTAAGCCTCCAGATGTCTAATAACCCTAGAGCTTCAGTCCATTGCTTTAGTGGGCCAGGTTGGTGTGTTGCAGTGGGGTGCCTGTCATATTGAGGGTCCATTACCGTATTCCAGTCTCCAATAATACAGAGCGGGTTGGGGAGGTATAGTGACACCTTGGTAAATACTAGGTCTAGTGTCTCCCTACTGAAGGGGGGTGGCATATATAAATTAACCAGTACCATTTCTTGGTTATTTATCCTGCATTGGAGAACTATGAATCGCCCATAGTGGTCAGTGGTTAGATCTAGGAGCTCAAATTGTAAAGTCTTACAGAGTAGTACAGATACTCCCCTGTAGTGAGTGGAATAGTGGGAGTGATAGGCATACCCAACCCACCGTTTCCTAAGTGCCAGCAGTTTTTGTCCTACCAGATGCATCTCTTGTAGTAGGAGTATGTCTGGCTTGTATCTCGCTACATAATCAAATACTAGGGCACTCTAAAATTTCGAGTTCAGACCTCGAACATTACATGATATTAATTTTATGTCCCCCATAATAATTCTGAATAATGACTGACAGATTGGTATCCTATTGGGGTTTGACTTTTGCTTCAGTCAGGTGTTGTTGTGGTAGAGTGCTTTGCATACATATGTCTGTTAAACATCAAACAATAGACAAACAAACAGTCCCTGCCCACCCCCCAAAACTGGGTGGGCCTATACCCATAACAATTACATGACATGGGGAGTGTTGCTGTGGCAGCCTAAGCAGCGCTCCTTCTTAACCCATAAATGTGAAAATATAACAGTAGTAAGCAACAAATGCAATAATAAATTGTTCAAAAGTTTAAATGGGATGCCGTATGTTGCGGCCTCCTATGCACCTGTTGTGTTGACCGGCACAACTCTGATGAGAGTGAGATCAGGATGTAACCTTGTAAGCAATGTGTAGCCCCGTAACCAGGAGCGGGTATTCCGGCACCAGCATTAGTCATTATTTGTCAGGGTGCAATGATCCAGTATCCCCAAGTACAAAAGTCTGACAATAAGGGGGCCAGTAAATGTTTATGCGTTCCACTTGAGCAAATCTAAGGGCTGGGCCCTATCAAGACTATACTTCGAAAGTAGGATCAGTGGTGGGGTCCGCAGCCGTTAACTGAGGTAATTAGCAAGGGATCGATGTTGGGGGCCAGCCCGTTGGGCCATGGATGGGTGTGTGGGGAAATCTGTAGCTTACAGGAGGGGTGCATAGTAACAGCTACTCACCAATATGACAGTATGTGGTCAGATTCAGATCATGCCGATGGGGCACACTATGTACAGAGTGTCCGGCCTTTAAGGTATTGTCCTTCAGCTTAGTTGTGGGGTGGTGATCTCCGGGTGATCCAATCGTCAGCTTCTGTGGGTGTGCTGAAAATTTGGACTCTGTCTCCTTCCAGTACGCGTAGTTTAGCGGGGTAGATCATACTGTATGGAATCTTAGCATCTCTGAGCCTCTTCTTGACAGCAGTAAAGGTAGCCCTCTGTTTCTGTATGGTCGGTGAATAGTCTGGATACAGAGACACAGTGGTTCCATTAAAGGAGAGTGCAGCATCGCGATCTCTGTAATTTAGCATGTGGAGAGGAAACGGTCGAGGAGGGGCCCCCGGTGGTAGGGGTCTAGTCGGTACTCTGTGCGCTCTCTCACCCACGAAAATATTGGAGAAGGTCTCCACTCCCAGCAAGTCTTTGAGCCAGTTTTCTATGAATAATTCAGGGTGCTGGCCTTCTGACTTCTCTGGCAGACCTATGATGCGCACATTGTCCCTGTGTAGTCGGTTTTCTAGGTCGTCAGATTTGTCAAGAGCTGACTTCAGTTGCTGTTTAATCTCTGAGATGCCGTTTGGAAGAGGAGTTACAGTGTCCTCCAGTGTGGAGACCCTTGTCTTCAGTACAGTAGTGCGTTCCCTAATATTTTGGAGGTCATGCCGTAAGAGCGAGAGATCCACTTTTATTTCCTCTAGCTGTGTTGTAGTTGCTGTACGACTCTCCATTATCGCTGCAAGCAGCTCTGACGAGGAGGATTCTCTCTTCTCCTGGTCCATAGGAGGAGAGGCCGGTGATGATGGAGGTGAAGCATTATCAGAGTCTTGCGACGGGCCCTGGGATGTTGTTCTTGCAAAGCGTTCAAGCTTCGTTGCTGTGTCAGACTTTAGTTTTTGAGAGTGTTTTCCCATCTTTATATTCCACTAGACAGAACGATCTACAACAGTATTATTCTGCTTATGAAGACTTGGTTAGAAGGAAGGAGAAAGTGTGCGTGAGGATTACTGGTGGTGCATGGGTCGACCATTCAGGGTAGCAGGTCAATCTGGCATGATAGAGGGTACAGGTCTACCACTTGAACACCAGACCGTGTTCTATAATCTGCTGATGTATGCAGAAGGGTCTGTGAACATCATACACTGCGCTCCTACAATTAGTTGGGCTCAGGGCCAAAGTGACAGTCCAGACACTACACAGGAGCAGTGAGTAGACCCGACGGGCCCAGAGGTATTTATGCCCCCTTACACAGTTTCAGCGACTGACCCTGGATTTGTGCTGGCTTACGTCCTTTGGGTCAAAGGGAGGCAGATAGGTAACAACAGGTGCCACTGAGAACTCGCTGGGCATAGGGAGCCACTATGACCTAGCTGGATACAAGGTAGGGCCTTGTGTGCTGGTGCTGCTGGGCACAATCTGCTTCCCTGTTGCAGGTAAGAGAGCGACTGGGGAAGGGTTCTTGTTGGCAATAGAGAAAGAAGACCCCGCAGTATGGGCCCCCCTGCGACTGCAGGGTCTGCTTGCTCTATAGTTACACCAATGGAGAGAAGGGGAGGAAGAGGATTGCTTGTGCAATTTTCTGCCAACAGGAGCAGATCCTGGGGTATCAGGTAAGTGATTACAATCCCTGGGGATGCCTATCATTTTAACCCCCCAAGCAGTTGAACCTTTCCTTCTCCTTTAAGTGGAGTAACCCTTTTTAATCTGGTTTCCATGTCACTGACCCCAGTAACCACCTAGCGTGCTTCATTTCATTCTAGAGAGAAGTAAAGCAGGAAGGCAAATAATAGAGGAAACACAGTTTGAAAACTGTCTTTCAAACTAAAAATGTATATTCATGTGCATTTCCCCTTTAAGCATTGCTTACTTCCATACTGTACAGGGACAGTTCCAAGTATAACAACCCAGAACTCATTGCAATATAACTATAGTGCCAGTTTCATGTATAATGCCCCAGGAATGCATTTTAGGATATAGTGGCAATTTCATGTATAATAGCCCCAATTCTGAAATTCATTGGTGTTGTTGGGGAGATTTCCAAAGCCTTCATTAAAGCCCACCCATTGGTTCATCTCAAAAACACAGGGAGTGCTTAAAAATAAGGAGAGAGGGGAGCACCTTCCATTAGATAAAAAAACAATAGATGGTGTGCAGGGTCAATTAAGATACTTGTTGAACATAACCATAGAAAAAGAAATGGCCCATTATGTTGCACCTACCTACTCATTGGTCACCGAGTCCCACCGCAGATAGCCACACAGATCTATCTGTGGTGGAAATCAGTGACCAATAAGTGGGTTGGTGCAACCCATTTCTTTTCCTATAGTTATGTTTAACATGTACTTAAAAATAGCAGAACCGGTAGAACAAAAGCTCTTCTTCATCTTCTCTGCGCCTCATGAGTACAGCTGAACATCTTACTTCTGCAAGTAGGTGACTATGAAGCACAATCACAGGAGTAAATATTTGGGGTAACATGCATGGTTTGCCCATTACATAATATTTATCCCCAACAAAGCTTATATTGGCTTTTCCATATCCTATGAACCATTCTATGTAACTAGATATTACTGGGCCCCACAGCAAATTATTTTTCAGGCCCCCAAAATGTCTAGAGGTTGACTTGTTTTATCAATATTTAATCAATCAATATACCTCCTGGGCCCCTCTGCAGCCACAGGGTCTGCTTCCTCTATAGTTACTCCCCTGCGATGAACCAAAAAGTATTTTCTTACACTTACCGAGTCAGACTATTGGTGACCTTTATGTATGCAAACTTAATGTTCTCACTAAATATTAAATGTCAGTGAGTCACATCGGCAGAGAACGTACCTATTTTGTGTTTCACCATCATGTTAAACCACATGAGTTTCAGTTTCTCATTCTCTGCCAGGTCCATAGCTAAATCTTCGATGATTTTGTTTGACTCAAGATAAAGAAAGTTGGAAGGAAAATCTAAGAAACCTTGGGTTTAGGTTTCGTTTTTATCGTATGATTTGTATCAGTTAATCTTAATGAACCCATTGTCATATGACCCCAGTAATATAATGTCCAGCCCATAATGTCAAGTAATTTTGTATTTGTTTGTCTAATACAAATATGAGGAAGTTAATATCATTTCCTACTTTGCTGTCTCCATTGCATATGAAGGTGAAGCTGAACTCATCATGTAGTTTCAGTCTAGGCCAGGGTCCCCAACTTTTTCACCCATGAGCAACATTCAGATGTAAAAAGAGTTGGGGAGCAACACAAGCATGAAAAGTGTTTCTGGGTGGTGCCAAATAAGGGTTGTGATTGGCTATTGGTAGCCCCTATGTGGCCTACAGGAGGCTCTGTTTGGCAGAGCACCTGGTTTTTATACAACCAAAACTTACCTCCAAGCCAGGAATTCAAAAATAATCACCTGCTTTGAGACCGCTGGGAGCAGCATCCAAAGGGTTGGTGAGCAACATGTTGCTCACTGGTTGGGGATCACTGGTCTAGGCTGACCTTAGGCTGGTCCCAAGCTTGCTTATCTTCTGTCTTCTCCCTTAATAGTCATATTGTGTTATTATTCCCTTTAGGGTCATGGCACACACTAGAAAGCCAAGGAGCATTGTCTAAAGTACATGAGAACATATCAGCCAAAAGTGGTTGGTAATAGGGTTCCATTGGCACAACAGCATTTCTGCATGGTGCCCAGGGCTGCCCATCAGAGAACATGTGTTGAACCATTTCAGAGTGCCAGGCAGGGGGGATTAGGGTGGTGTTGGTGAGAGAGCAGATGGGGGGCACCCAGGCAAGGTGGCCAAGTAACATTGCCTTGGGTAGAACTTGGCCGGCTCTGATATTCCTTAGCAAGGGCCCATTAGTAATTTTATGTAAAGCACCTACAACAGACCGTGAGTACTGTCAGTTGTGCATCAACAACAACTCAATGGCTGCAGGTTGGACAACACTCAGATGTAACTGCTGCCATCCTGCACTCATACAGTATACATACTCTGCCCCCCCCTCTTCTGTGTACCAGTGCTTAACCCTGTTTGGACCCCCTATTAGACAGCTCTGTTTCTCAAATAAAAGAAGGACAGGACATTCTTATTCTGAGCAAAATTATATTTCATGTATTTCCATAACCCTTAAAAGAGCGTATTTATTCACACAGGTATTTTCACTATGTGTTGTGTATTTGCAAGTATACACGGGCAGAGACACAGTCATTTCAGAACTCCCCCTCTCACGGTTGTTTAGGAGACTTGAGCACTTGAGCAGGTTGTTCTTCGCTTCTGTGACTGACCACAAGAGGATTTCCCTTCCCGTCTTTCTAGGCTGAATGTCGAGTATGATCATTGCATAATGGCCAGAACTTACTGACGTGTAAGATCATTATACAGCAGTCATTAACATCAGTGTTGGGTACCCAACCAGATATGACTGCACTCTCTCTTAGGATTTGCCCTGTTCTCTTCCTTCTTCAAGGTACTGTAAGTACCTGATTTAAAGGGGAAGTTTGCTTTAAATGACCTCTTTATGTGTTGCAGATGGACCTATCCTAGGCAATTTTTCTGATTCTGGTGCATACCTTGTATGTATGCTTTACTTTAAATGTTTGCCTTTTTATTTCTCTATATATATTGTTATTGTTATATTGTTAGTGTCAGTGAATCTATGGGAAAAAGTACCTTTAACTGTGAATTATAAGGATATTAGAAGTCAGCGAGGGGTTCTGTGACCATATAAAGGCACAAGGCTGCAGGCTGAGTTATACAGGGGACTCTAAGTTTCACTCATGTATTGTAAGGGATAATGTAACCCCTACTGTGAATTATAAGGATATTAGAAGTCACCCAGGGATTCAGTGACCATATAAAGGCACAAGACTGATACAGGGAACTCTGAGTATCACTCATGTGTTATAAGGTATAATCTGCCTTTAAGAGAACCGAACTGCCATTTCTTTCCACAAATCTCGTACAATTTGTGGTTTTTCATCATTTCTCAAAAAATATGAAATATATTAAAAAAACACCAATGCCTTTAATGTAAAACTTGGCCAAGTAAAAGTTGTCGAGGTGCTATAAAAGTCAATGGGAGGTGTGCTGATCTATTTTTAATCCAATTATAATTTTAATGGGCTTTCAGATTTTTTTTCGCTATGAATTTTAGAGTGTTTTATATTCAGATCTATTAATAAATTAATTGACAACCATGGCTTTAGAGTTTGTGAGTTTAATAGTGAATACTAAAACCTCTAAAACCATTAAAATTCGACCCTAATTAAATAAGCCTCCAAGACTAAGACCAATTTCTTAAAATACTTTTTGTTCTCATTGTTCTATCAGTAGGGGCAGAACATGTGAGGGGATCAGTCGGCGGGAAAGTGACATTACCCTGCACCTATTATGTTACTGGAGGGACTACCAGCATGTGCTGGGGGCTAGGCCACTGCCCAAAATTCAAATGTCTGAATCTGATACTCAAGACTGATGGAAAGAAAGTTATCCAGCACCAGTCTGAGAAATACACATTGTTGGGGAACATAACACGGGGGGATGTGTCTCTGACCATCACCCAAATGAACCTCAGTGACTCGGGAACCTACTGCTGTCGGGTAGAGACCCCTGGTTTGTTCAATGACCAGAAGATGGAAATACAAGTCAGTGTGGATGAAGGTGAGAATTGTTACTGGTTCAGGAAGTTTTTTGTTGTTGATGTCATTTCTCCAATCTCTCAGAAAGTGTTTTAAAGTAATGAAACTATAATGTAGTGTTGCCCTGCACTGGTAAAACTGATGTGTTTGCTTCAGAAACACTACTATAGTTCATATAAACAAGCTGCTGTGTGGTGGAAATTAAAAAAAGTATATATGGCACAGGTTAAATAGTGGATAACAGATAACACCATTATGTTCTACAGAGCTTATCTGCTATTTGCTGTGTAACCTGAGCCTTTTCTCCTATGAATGGCTGCCCCATTGCTACACAGCAGCTTATTTATATAAACAATTGTAGTGTTTCTGAAGCAAACACAGCTGTTTTACCAGTGCAGGGCAAAACTGCATTATATTTTAATACTTTAAAAAAAATTCATTTTTTTATGTTACTGTTCCTTTAATGCAGTATCTCACAAAAGTTTTATATAGTAATATCTTAATTTTGTCTTTATTAGTTATAATTGTTTATTAGACTACAGCTAGAAAAATAACAAAGATAACTGGGGTTATTAACTTGCCTTATTGACTAAATTAATATTAATGAAAAGACATTTTGTTTTTAAAAATGTATAAATGGTAAGAAAAAATTTGATTTTAAAAACAGTAAATTTGCATTCACATTTTGCACTTTGTACACTATGCTTGCTTTACTATTTGAGAAGCACAAAAGCCTATTGAATTAAGCAATAACTAAAAACAGTGGAAATGTTAATCATATAATTATAGTATCTTCCATGTTCTGATTTAGATAAAAAAAAAACAACAACAAAAAAACAGTACTACTAAGCCAATTCTAAATGTTCTTGGCGTTATATATTTCTAAGGAGAAAATAAGACTGTGCTAGAGGAAACTGACCTACAGTAGGAATTTAGGGTCTGGTCCCACCAGGAGATCCTTTGGTGCTTTGGTAGGCCAATCCAAAGCTGATTGTAGGCAATAGGATGCAAGACCTTATTTCCAACAAAATCATGTTGCTGAGGTATTTTCTCTTTTAAACAAGTATTTTTTGATTCCTGGCTTAATGTAAAATTCTCAGCTACCTGCTACCTGCTATCATTAATGTTGCTATATACTGTAAATACAGTGGTGCCTCTTGCCTGTTGCATATATCATAGCCACCCAAATCCTGCTTTGATGAGCAAAGGAAATATATCCATTTCATTTTTAAATGGGGGAACTCAGAGCTGAACATAACATTATAAAATTATATATGTTTTAATCTGTGTGGTTTATGTTTTTTAGAGACAACAGTGAACGATTCACCTGCCATCTCCACAAGAACATCCGAAGCCGGTGAAGGTGAGGCTCAGCTCTACTGGGATTTCATTTGTCTGTCTATATTAATGTTTTACTGTTTTTCCTCTGATTTGGTTACCTACGTTGTGGACCAAAACTATTTAATCTAATCTGATCTGATCCTGAGAGAAGCAGGAGAGATGTAACCCTCACCCAATTGGATTGTCCAACCTTCCTTATTGATGACTAGACTTATTTTGATAGAGGGCGCCATTGCTTTGTACCCATTTACAAGTTGTACCCAGATGGTCAATAAGCTGCCAACGCTGTCAGGAATAGCTGGCTCTGGTCCTATCAGTATGCTGTAGCGAAACACAAAATGTTTTCTTCTTCCATGAAGGATTTGGCTGAATCTTGAACTAAACGTAAATCCCAATTTTCATTTGCAAATTAACATAATTCATGGGGGAAAATGGCAAAAAATCAGCACGTTATCATGTGGTCTATATTCAAGAGATTTTAAGGTTTCAGATTCAGTTCAGCCAGGTGCTTGGATTAGAGGGAATCAGAATCCTTCTAAAAAAAAGGCTAACATTCAGACAAAATCCGAACCAAATCTGGGACTCAGTGCATGCCTAATATGCTGGTGGTTGTAGTTAAACTACCTTGGATGGAGCAATTTGGTTCGGAAAGGCTTTTGTGTCTATGAAATATTCCCCATTTTTATTGGTCATGTTAGCTCCCTGGAGCCTCCTTATTGTCGCCAGCTAAAATGAAAGAAAAAAAAACAATTATGCTGTAGGCAGAATATATGATGATAAAATTATATATATATATATATATATATATATATATATATATTATATATATATATTATATACAGAAAATGAAAGTCCACATGAATAATGCATGTTCCCTTTTAGTATTTTCCCTGTGCTCTGCTTCCTGTTTTGGGCCTGAATTCTGACCACTGTGTAGTTAATTTGTATTTTTGTAATTTGTATAATATAATATAATTAAATCAAAAAAATGCAGCTCAATCCCTTTTTATTGAGTGCACGTGGGTACGGCTTGATATACAAATTAATAGAAATTTACCCCAGCACTCCAACATATAGCCCCCTGGGAAACCTATTTTTGCACAACTGAACTGTAACTAACACAAAAAGAGACACTTTTAGTTACAAAGTTTGTACAAAGCATGCATAAGCTGACGCGCCCCGTCAAGGCAGTGTCCGTGCGTCAGTCCTATCCTAAGTGAAAAAAGTATTATCTTTGGGGGGAGAAAGATCAAACCTGCTTTTCTCTTTGTCTAGCATGATCTCTTCCAAAAACACCATTAAGCGGGGGTTGGGAGAGCAAGCATCAAGGAGAGCGCCACCTCCCCATATATAATATAATTAAATCAAAAAAATGCAGCTCAATCCCTTTTTATTGAGTGCACGTGGGTACGGCTTGATATACAAATTAATAGAAATTTACCCCAGCACTCCAACATATAGCCCCCTGGGAAACCTATTTTTGCACAACTGAACTGTAACTAACACAAAAAGAGACACTTTTAGTTACAAAGTTTGTACAAAGCATGCATAAGCTGACGCGCCCCGTCAAGGCAGTGTCCGTGCGTCAGTCCTATCCTAAGTGAAAAAAGTATTATCTTTGGGGGGAGAAAGATCATACCTGCTTTTCTCTTTGTCTAGCATGATCTCTTCCAAAGACACCATTAAGCGGGGGTTGGGAGAGCAAGCATCAACCAAACGTTCTTTACATTCACATAATATCTACAAGTTTGGTCTCTGTTGAATTAAGTTTTATGTAAATCGGTGTTCCCTAAAGCATAGTTAATCATTATTTTTTTCATTGCTTTAGTGACCCTGTCTAAAATAAATTAGAGGGGATAACAAGGCAAGACAGGGTTTCTATAATAATTATCTCCTGTTCAGTCCATTGCAACGGCAATAAGAGACGCCAGTGCTACATCAGCCCTATTATCTAAGATAAGGAAACTACTGGATAATTTTGGCTTGCAAATAGGATAGATCAGAAGGGCAAACATTTTGCAGTTTAGATGCCACATAAAAACAAAAATACCACATGCCTCTTCCTGTGTTAGATAACATGATGGCTGATGCGTCTCATCAGTAGACCAGGCTTTCATTGGAGCATCCCATTGCATCTGTAGTTACTGTAACTTTGGGCAGCCTGCTTTGAAGGCTAAGGAATTGTCAGGCTTGGCCACAGGTGAGTGGCTTACAGGTAAGAGCCTAGGTGCTGTGTAACATGGAAACAGCGGGTATTTGAGGTGCTGATACACAGGAAACATGTTGTAGCGTGAAAAGATTTATTAAGTTAAGTGCAGGCAACACAACTGGTTATTTGCAAGAAATACAGAAGTCTTATTACCGGGTCAGTGGTCAGAGGCAGGCTGCAGGCAAGAGTGATCCAAAGAATAGGCAAAAGGTCAGAACTGGTGGCAAACTTGGAGAGTCCGGTAATCTGGCCGAGGTCAGGGGCAGGAAGAAGGCAGAGAATGGTCGAAGAGACAGGCCGGGGTCAATACCAGGAGATCCAATAGTTAATGGAAGCAGGGAGCGGAGAACCAGGCAGGACAAGGACAGGAACAGGGAACAAGGCAGGAATCAGGAACAGGAGTCACAGGATCAAAGAGTCACAGGAACAAGGAGTCACAGGAACAAGGAGTATGCTGGATCTAGCTTGGGAGCTTCAATGATCAAGCACCGGTGTATCATTAGCAACAGGCTTATAAAGCCCCTTAATTAACAAATTACCAACACCTGGTAGAGCAAGGAGGAGGTGAGCAAACATATAAGGTAGAAAGTCTTTAATCATACCAGTAGAATCCGATTCCAAAGGTCTCCAGTGGCTCAATGAAATAATGCAGGAGCTTGTGAGTGTATAGTTCAGAGTTTGATCCCAGGTAGCTCCTGACAGGAATGCAATCTTATTTTTAAAACAACTGCTATGGAAACTATAACCCATCCAACTATTGTCTAACACTGTCTATTGTCCAGGTTCTCCTCCTGACCCACTACAATCTGGTTTCTGCCCCCAAATCCACTTAAGTAGCAAATGATCTCTTAATTCTTATGGACCTATATCCAACCTTTGGCTCTTCTGTTTCTTGTTGAGTCATATTGTATCTTTGGATCCAAGAAACTGCACTTGGGTCTCCCCCTTTCACCTTCCTCTTCTGTTTCCCTGCCTCACATCACTGACATCAAATTCTCACCTTAGGAACCTTTTGCCCCATATTCAACCCTTCCCCCAGAAGAGATGGCCAAAATATGAAATATGGTTAATTCTTAGTTCTAAGCCCGCCATCCATGGAAATATAGTATAGTATAGTATCTCATTCTTAAAATACAGTATAGTGCAACATTTCTAAGTGTTCTTGTACATATTATTTAATCATTTACTTATTTCCTCTTTCAGATTCTGCTCAGCTGACACTCACAGATGTTCACACTGCTTCACCAGTCGTAAAACTTCTTGCATGTTTCTTATGACTGCTGGGGGCTTAGGGGTATAGGGGAGACCAGGGGTCCTGACTATTGTACAATTTTCATATCTGATGCAAAACAGACAACTTTCCCCAATATTTAGGAGGCATTGGCCCCAAAACTGTTAGTTATCCCACATCTGGGAGACTGGGGTCCATCTTACATCCTGCAGCTGTTAAAGGCTGCACCATCAATGCACTGCAGTGACTGACTATTGAATCATTTGTATTTCATTTTAGAATACCAACTCAGATTATCCCCGGCATATAATCACTTGTGTGGTTCTTCTGCTTCTCCTGTTGCTGTGTCTGGCCGGGTTTCTCTACAAATGTAAGTTGCACTTTTACTTTTTAATCTTTCTTTCAGAACCGGGAGAAGATCAGTTTAGATGGGATATGTAACACATGTGAATGCCCCAGACCAGTATCCCATAGTAGAAGCTTTCACTGGTCTAGTCACGTTATAATGAATAAGAATACTGTAATGATAGAAAATGTTTGATTGACTGCCATGAAATACTGGACTGTGCCAGTCTTTGGGCGCACTACTACATGACCACCATAGTATTAATACCTGTAGATGAAGGTTGATGTGATTAAACCCTTCTTCTTTAACCCTAAAGCCTATTCACAACCCTAACATTATAAAAGCCGAAAACTTTATTATTAAACTTTATTTTTGTAGATAAGTACTACGAAAAGCTGAAGACTAAAGGTCTCAGGTAAAATATTTTGTAAAACTGTATGATTTCAATGAGATCTGTTCCTTTTAATGAAATGCATTGTATCCCATAAATACTTAAAGGCCCATCAATATCATGGAACCTTGTTCTCTCATAGGATGATTACAGCATGATCACAGGGTGACTGTAGGAACATAATCACATATAGATATATTTGCAGTTGAAAGGCAGATATCTATAAGTATATATATATATATATATATATATATATATATATATATATATATATATATATATATATATATATATATATAGATATATATATATATATATATATAGATAGATAGATAGATAGATAGATAGATAGATAGATAGATTTTTTTTTAACTTATGGGGGGGGGGGCTGGCCACCAATGATTTTTTTTAAGTTGTAGGAAGGCCCTGACCACCAATGTTTTTTTTTAAAAACTATTATGTGGGACCCTGGCCACCAAATTTTTTTAATTATAAGGGGGCCCTGACCACTTATGGCTTTTTATAACTTGTGAGTGAGGTGGTTTACCATCTTTAGCGCTGGTGTGGACTTTTTACTGTGGTGTTTGGGTGGGCGGGATCTGGGATGGGACTTGGGGGTGTGATCTAGGGTGGGCGGGGACCAGACAATTTTGCTGCACAGGGCCCCATGATTTCTGATGGTGGTCCTGTATATATATATATATCAATATAGGGCATGGTCTCCAAAACTAAAAGGCAGGCCCTTCTAGCTGGACTTGTATGGTAATATTTGGGCAGTATGACTATTTGCTCACTTCAAAGTTCATCTTAAAGGTCACTTAGGATGAGATTTAGGATTAAAATTTATTTTCTGCCCTAGATATTCTTCTAACTATGGCAGAATGGCTGATATGCCAATGATCAAAGGTTGGACCTTAAACTTAAAAGATATGATAATCACTAGTATAGGAGCTTGTATGCATTGGCAGTCACAGTAGAGCTGAAGATGCGTCAGATTGCTCTCTTCACTAAATAGGACCCAAAGAGTGAAAGTTCCAGGCACAGGGTAAAATCAGGACTGGCAAAATACTAAATTATTGGCCTTTTGATTTTGGGGCGACCAATGATGTTGCTTCCATGGCTAAACTTCTAAGGCTCATGTTCTGTGATAGGATAGTGAATGACTTAATTGCAACTGGTGTTAATTATTTAACAGATATCTTAATTATCTTTACCATGCAGCACTGCTCCAGTCAGCAACAGAGATCTGGAGAGTTGGGAGACCCAAGCAGTGGATAACATCTATACGATTGATGCCATATATGCAACTTCTATCAAAAAACGTTGATAAATTGTATTTTTTTTAATCAGTTTGTTATAGAGACATCTCTCTTGTTTATGATAATGACACAAATTATAGCGTCATCTGTTATGAAGGCTGGGGGTATAACTGTAACTGTCAAATCTCCATCAGTAATCAAATGTAGGATGATTTGTCCTTTATAATACATGGTATGACTTCTGAACAAAGCTGTAATAAATATGTTTTTTTTTATTATGCATTCATCAAAATTTTTTTTGTTATGAGTTTGGTTACTTCAGTCCATTAGAATGACCTACTCGCGTAAAAATATACAACACTTATCTGTCAGTCAGTCCCCAACTGGGACCCCTATACCTCCTGGGCCCCCAAGCAAAATCTGTTTCTTTTATAGCTACACCACTGGCTTTTGGCTGAGTGGGGAAATGTGCCTTTTTATTCATTATCTTTGTATTCAGCCTCTCTCCTTTTTATCTTCCAGTCTCACATAAAAACCGCTGACTTGTTGCTAGGGTAAATTGGACCCTAGCAACCAAATAGTTGCTGGAGTTTTGTAAAATAAAACTAAAGAAAAAACACCTACAAACGTGTTTCGTGATGAAATTCCTGTTTTATTGTCTGAAAGCAGTTCAACTTTCACTTCTTACTTCTACAAAATGTATGTGAAGCCTAAAACATTGCAGAAAACCCAAAAGAAAGGCACTGCATATAACCTGCCGAGAGTGAAGCAAACCCTAGAGTGAAGCAGCTGCACGATCATGGGGAGGTCAGAGAACAGGGTGTGTTTTTCCCTTTGGATTTGCCTCCTTGTATGGCTCCAACCAGGTAGGAGAATGTAAAGGACCCATCAACATAAAAAAGCAACGTACATGGTTTATAGAGTATAAAAAAATTTGATTTACTTTAATACTGAAAACATTACACCTAATTTTCTTTGTTCATATTTGCTTTAACACAAGGGCCATTCATGTGATTCCAGGTCAGTCTCAGGGGAAACCATGTCTATGTGCCCTTCCCTGCCTACCAGCCTTGTGATTCTCCAGTGTAGTTTCAGGGGTACCCAGGGCACAAATAAACACTTAATAACAAGGTTACAGATATATAGAAACATTAGGGTAACAGTCATCCTGCTATAGTTCCAGGGGTACCCAGGGCACAAATAAGCACTCACCCCAAATCTCTCCCCTAACTGACCTTCAGGCTGGGCCCCCTTAGCTCATAACAAGGTTACTGATACTGTATATAGAAACATTGGGGTAACAGTCATTCTGCTATAGTTCCAGGGGTACCCAGGGCACAAATAGACACTCACCCCAAATCTCCCCCTAACTGGCCTTCAGGCTGGGTCCCCTTAGCTCATAACAAGGTTACAGATATATAGAAACATTGGGGTAACAGTCACCCTGCTATAGTTCCAGGGGTACTCAGGGCACAAATAAGCACTCACACTAAATCTCCCCCTAACTGGCCTTCAGGCTGGGTCCCCTTAGCTCATAACAAGGTTACAGATATATAGAAACATTGGGGTGACAGTAACCCTGCTATAGTTCCAGGGGTACCCAGGGCACAAAAAAGAACCCACCCCAAATCTCACCCTAACTGACCTTCAGGCTGGCCCCCCTTAGCTCATAACAAGGTTACAGATGAAACTAATGTTGACTAATGTTCGCACTTCCCTTGAACTCTTTAGAGAAAGAGGAAATGGGCAGTTCCTCATTTCAGTGTCGCTCATAAAACTGGCTTTTCTTTCAATAGTCTCCACTTAAAATTTACCAGTTTGCACCACTAACTCCTTCATGTATCTAAAACTTAATATCAGATGCAAGTGTACTTTCCAATAAAAATCCTGCCTACCAGCACTACATCAGCTGAACTGCTGTCTAACATAGGGAGATTAGTGGGCAGTATTGGTTTGCTGATGTTACACTGTACACTTTGTTACACTGTAATCAGAAAGGGAGGTATAGGGCTATTTAGCACATTTTTTATAGTTCTGAATCCAAATCCCTAAACTGCACTTAATTACTTTATTTCTTGCACAGCATTGTCACTATCGGGTCCTGTAATCGGATTAGAGGGGGGAAGAGTGCTGTTACCCTGCACATACCCTGTTACTAGAGGTACAATCACTATGTGTTGGGGGCGAGGGAGCTGCCCAATTTCTAAATGTAACAATGGGATCATCTGGACTAATGGCAAGAAAGTGACCTGGAAAGCATCAGAAAAATATGGATTATGGGGAAACATAACACAGGGGGACGTGTCTCTAACCATCACTCAGCTGACCCTCAGTGACTCCGGAACCTACTGCTGCCGGGTGGAGACCCCTGGTTTGTTCAATGACCAGAAGGTGAAGGTGTCTCTAGAGGTACATGAAGGTGAGATATTTTGCTAGAGTTTCTTCCCCTATGTCAATATCAACAGAATTTTCTATAAGCAGGTAATTATTTCCCTTCCCCTTCTAACTTTTTCCAGCTTGCGATTTTTAATGCTGATTGATTGAAGTCACTGACCCCAGCAACAGAGACAAACCCATATTGCTCTGTGAGACTACCATTTTATGGCAATAGTTACCTCTGCTGTTCATCTTATAGTTTCTCGCTCACACCATTGCCTGGTTGCTAGGATATATTGGGTCCTAGCAACCAGACAGTCCCAAACTGGAGAACTGCTGAACCAAAAAGCTTAATAATTAAAAAAAACCTTAGGTTAAGATTGATTATATATTGTCTCACAATATAACTGTTTGCATCACACTAAAACCTCATTTTAAGGTGACTGAGCCCTTTAAAGTGAATATGCACCTAAAGTATTTTATATATTTTATACATTTCTATAGTTTACATGCTGAGTATTTTTTGCAACTTTTCATTTTACAATCATTACACATTTCTTGAATAAATGCTTAAATGCATGTCTTGTGCTTTATGTAAAAACAGCTTTTTGCTGTAAGTTTATCATTTGATTTACATGGCGAGTCCTGTTTAATGGTATCATTTGTATTTAATTATGAGCAGCGGTCGAAGATTCAACTCTATTCTCTACAACGTCCTTTCCGGAAAGCGTGGCTCTGGTAAGGCTTCAAGTTCATTGTCTCGCAATCAGTATCAATAATCAATGTATGGATCACAATGCATGGGAATATTCACCCATGTGTTGGCACCTTACCCAGAAAGAACAAACAACTGGCACTTGAGGGCAATTCTTAATGAGGAGATCTCCTTGTTAGGAAGTGGCCTCATGTGTGGGTTGCTTGTTCTTACAATGTATGGGGCCATGTTCCTAACTACCCAAAGCAAATCCTGCAGCATTTTGTGTTATGGGCCTATCCTACGGCCAAGCTATGAGGAACCCCATCTTAGTTTATCCATAGTGTCTCTTCGCCTAATTATTAAAAGGGAACCTCCTAATGTACATTTGCTCAGCATTGGACTGGGGGGTCCAGGGACTATCAGGCCTTCCACTATCAGGCCTCATGGGGCCCCTATACCTACTGGGCCCAGCCTCCCTATAGTTACACCCCTGAATTCAAATAATGGTAAAGAAAGGGGCAGTACAAATGTAGGTTTGTCTCAGAATATAAGTAGGTACAAATCATGATGTGCCAGCCTTGTTCTCACTTCCTTGTGCTCTAGAGAAAGACAGAACTGTTCGATCTGGAAACCAAACCTGATGGCAACACCTTGTCGAGTATTATAATTGCGATGTTCCTCTTGGTGCTCCTGGTTGGTCTGTCACTGTACCTGTATACATGTAAGTCTATCTGCACTTCTTTCCTATATAGATTACTTAGACATGGGCATAGGAAGGTATGCCTTCCTTGAAATCGACCGTCTTGTGCCCCCTAATAGGCATTTAAAACTTAAAGGGGTTGTTCACCTTTGAATTAACTTTAAGCGTGATGTAGAGACTGATATTCTGAGACAATTTCAATTGGTTTTCATTTTTATTACTTTTTTGTATTTTGGGTTATTTAGCTTTTGGGTTATTTAGCTTTTATTCAGCGCTCTCCAGTTTCTGCCAGGGTCCCAAATTACCCTAGTAATTATGCATTTATTCGAATAAGAGACTGGAATAAGAATAGGAGAGGGACTACATAGAAAGTATATAAAGTATATAAAGAAAGGAGTAATAAAAAGTAGCACTATCAATACATTTGTAGCTTTACAAATTATTTATTTTTTAGATTTAATTAGTGACCCCCATTTGAAAGCTGGAAAAAGTCAGAACAGGAAGGCAAATAATTCAAAACAATATAATAAATAAAAAAAAAACTTAAAGGTGAACTACCCCTTTAAAAGGTGCTACGTTCACTGTTGACATGTTCCAGTTTACTGGTCATGGGATTGCTTTCAGTTTATATATGTTCATAACCAATAGCACTGGTTTATTTTCTAACATCAGGCTGTTATATTCAAGCTTATTTTCTAATGTTTGCTCTCAATGATGTTATTTCAGGGAGAAACCACCCATGTAGAAAAACAAGGTAAGTTAATAAATTAAGAACAATTGCATTAAAAGAGACAAATTTTGGCACAGAAACCATCCGTAGAGATAGAGAAATGATCCATAGAGGTAGAGAAACCATCCCTAGAGGTAAAAAAACATCCCTAGAGGCAAAGAAACCACCCATAGTGGCAGAGTAAGGTAAGTTAATAGATTAAGAACAATTGCATTAAAAGAGACGAATAATGGCACAGAAACCATCCGTAGAGATAGAGAAATGATCCATAGAGGTAGAGAAACCATCCCTAGAGGTAAAAAAACATCCCTAGAGGCAAAGAAACCACCCATAGTGGCAGAGTAAGGTAAGTTAATAAATTAAGAACAATTGCATTAAAAGAGACGAATAATGGCACAGAAACCATCCGTAGAGATAGAGAAACCATCCCTAGAGGTAGTGAAACCATCCCTAGAGGTAGAGAAACCATGTCTAGAGTTAAAGAAACATCCCTAGAAATAGAGAAGCCATCCCAAGAGTTAGAGAAACCATCCCTAGAGGCAGAGAAACCATCCTTAGAGGTAGAGAAGCCATCCGTAGAGGTAAAGAAACCATCACTAGAGGTAAAGAAACCATCCCTAGAGGTAGAGAAAGCATCCCTAAACAGAGGGCTAAATATACAAATTAGATGGAATCTCAGTAGGGTCCATTGCTTTTCCCTGTGACCATGGGAAAGAGAGCAGCGCCATAAACAGAAAGCTCAATGAAAAAGAGTTCTGTTAATGGATTCATATCAGAGGGAGCAGAATGTTTACTATTCCAGGATGGTTGCAAGTAAGGGAAATGCAAACTCAGATACCACTGACTTGCCCTTTAACAGTGCAGGTATAAGAATGCGTTTGATGATTGATAACATGTGTATTATGGTCTCATTTCAGTAACTTGCCTGACTCAAGCCTCAGCGCCCTGGAGAATGCTTTGAGCCCAGCGGCAGAGAATGTTTATTATATTAAATTTGAAAACTTGTGAAGTTTTATGTTTCTACTAGTTAATAAGAAAGTGTTGTTGGGCTCCCAGTGTACCCCTCGCTCAGTTCCCCCACTAGATTCAGCGTGGGCCTAAGGCATAAGCTGACATTGTGTCTCGTTACTTTTGAAACCCACACATAAGGCATGCTGGGAAAAAAACACTATTCATGCTATAGCAAATTACCCCCACCCAAAACCTCATTTTCTATCCACACACCTTTCAGACTCTTGTAGAGACTATAAGAATGAATGAATGAAAAATAAAGTTTCTCTCTAAATATGAGATGTTTCTGTAGTTGTTCCAGTTAGATCAACAACAACAACTGAAGGACTGCATTTACTGGGCAACACTGGAAATTATAAGGGGTTTCACTGGATTTATATGTATCATAGACTGGGGGGGGGGTAGCTGGAGTGTGGTTGAGGTGTAACAGGTAGTGGTAGGGGTGTGGGGGTGTGTTCCAGCAAAGCATGTAATAGGCTGTGGTCGGGTGCCCTACTGTCACTATCTTGCCATACCTTCACCATCTTTCTTTTCTGTTGCCACTTGCCCTAATGCCACTGTCCTAGCTTACTTTCACCATCTACTGCCACTATATTGCCCTTTTATTACCACTTTCCCTACAGTCACAGTCTTTTCTTATTGTTGCCATCTTGCTCTAATGTTGCCACTTACTCTACAGTCACCATCTTATCCCACTGTTGATCAGTTACAGGCTGGGGTTTCAGAGTGCCCTACAGTCACCATCATTTCTATAATTTCTTACTGTCAACATATTGTCCTGCTGACTCCATCTTGCTCTAATGTTGCCACTTGCTCTACAGTCACCATCATTTCTTACTGTCAACATATTGTCCTGCTGTCTCCATCTTGCTGTAATGTTGCCACTTGCCCTACTTTAACTATTTTGCTCACTCTTGCCACTGGCCCAACAATCTCCATCTTTGTTTTCTATCATCATTTTGCCCTGCTTTCGCCACCTTGTCCATGTTCTACTGTTTATCAGAAGGTACAGAATGTGGTCAGGGCGCTCTAGTGTCACCATCTTCCTATACCATCAACATCTTGCTCTACAATTGCCACTTGCCCTACTGTCACCATCCTGCCCTATTGTTGTTTGGGGTGTAACAGGCTGTGATTCTGGTGTACCCTACTGTCAACATCTTGCCAAACCTTTAGCACCTTAATCTGCATTTGCCACTGCTATCGCCATCTTGTTCTACTGTTGCATCTGGCCCCTCCTTTCAACATCTTGCTCTTCTACTGGCACTTGTCTTACCATCCTACCTTACACTCACTGTTATCATCTTGCTCTACTGTTAAATTCGTGATCTTTAATTGCCTCTTGACCTTGTGTCACTATCTTGTCCTACTGCAGTCAAACCTTGGCATGAACGTTATGTGGCATCGGTAAACACTTTGCTTAAATCATAGGTAGGTTTAGGGACACAACCCCTTTTTAACATATTTTGTATTTAATTTAACTCTAATAAGGCACTAATGTCCATAAGTGCAATCATCTCTCTGAGTATTGGCGCTAAATCTTTCCTGGTCAACTCCACCGAGAATAAAATCAGTGGGCCTGAAGGCTCTTGGGCAGTTATAGAATGTTATATAACAGTTCCTTACACAAACCTCACTGATAAACATTTACAGTGGATTTTTCCAGGAGGGATCTCATTGCATGAAACTACTGAAATTGAATGGGCCAATGTCACCAAGGAACCCAGAATGAAAATACATTTAGAGAAAAATTTTACATTATTTCAGGATGGGACTATTGCATGTGCTCCTGAAGCTACGTGGGCTGAAGGTGACTGGGGGAAAGGGATCCAAATAGAAATTAAAGATGGGGAAAAATGCCCTCACCTAGAACCAATGTCCCCTAGCGGTTTAGTTGCACAGAGCATCCCAAACATTCTGTATAACAATGTAAGGTATATACATGTTCCTATTCTCTTAGATTTTTCCAAATGGACATTACCTAAAGACATATGTACTTTTCAAACCATTGAGTTATACAATACCTTTATGAAAGATAAGATACTCGCATTCTGGAGAAGAAATGGTAAAACAAATAATATACGTTCCAAGAGGGACATAGAAGGTTGGATAGGAACTGTATCTGGGCTGTTTGGTTCAGGGATGTCTCTTTGGAATAGAGCTGACCTAAATATTTTGTCTAACAATGATGATAAACTTAGGAAAATTTTAAAACAAAAATTGCTGGAACCTATACTTGACTCTCAGCTAACTTTAGAGGATGAAGAAATGGTCACAGTGTACAATATGCATAGAATAGCTTCATTATTTACTCAGGTGCAGGAAAAACTTAACACGTTAATATCTTTAAATAATTTAGAAGCCGAAGAAAACAAAATGGGCAAAGCCATTGCCTGTACTTCTTATGGGGATTATCTGCTCAGCAAACTAAGTGATGTATTAAGGGATATTGAACTTGAGCGTGTTTTTGATTTCATTACAGATGAACAAATTTTGAAATGGTATGGTGAGACTGGGACCGGACTGACTATGTGCACCATTAGAGAACTTGGGAAAATCACCAGACAAACTGTGGTAATTCCAACAGTTTGTATATACCCCTCACCATCTCATTGCCCATTATACCCACTAATGAGATTTACCCAAATTTAGTTCAAGTACACTCCCTGGGTAGTTTAGAAGGCAGTGTTTTGAAAGAATTCAAAGAACCACCAAAGCTGATGGTTCTCCAACGCTCTGATGAATGGAGATCTCCTCAACTCTCATGCTGTTCTAGAGAGAGTGGAAACTATGTTTGTCGTTGTAATGTATTTGATGGCATGGAATCTACCTGTGGATTCATCCCAGTGGATGAAAATAGATTAGATGATATAGCCAATGAACAGTCTTCAAAGACATGTGCAGTAAGATTGACACAATGGCATAAGGATAACTTAAAAATTGCTTATGTGGGCGAGGGCAAATTCTGTATTGTGACGGGTATCTCCAAACTAACATATGGGAAAAATGAATGTCAATTACCAAGTTCAAATTTTTGCCTTATAGTTAATAAAATTCTGAAGATCAATGGTCGTATTGTGCACCCTGTCCCAGTTTACCATGATGTTTCAAATCTTCAAATAGAGAGTAAATATGAAGAAATATTCAAACAGGCAATTCCCAATTTTACGGTTCCTATTCCTCCCTTAACACTGGATGTACACATGCTCATGAAACGGACAAGTGAACATATCCTCCAAATCAAGCAAAGGACTAAGCAAGCAAAGGAGGCATTACCAGAACTTGTTGACACGATGTGGTGGGATCAAGTATATAATGCCTCCCAACATCCTTTTCTTCAACTAACTTTTAAAATACTGATCCTCATTCAGACTCTGGTTATATTCTTGGGACTACTCCTATTTTGGAGAATGAGAACAACTCTAAGGACTGTCGAAAATATAATTTATCAAGGTTTATAGAGGGCTCTATCACCAGAGGATTCTTTCGCCCTCTAGGGGGGGATTTGTAAGAAATAAGCCTCACAAGGAAGATTTTATATGTATATAATATTTTATGTGTGAATATAATGTCAAATGTTAATGCCAAAGAGACAGGTAAAAGGACACATGCTGGGACAGGGAGTTGAAAGAACAGTTATCTGATAACACTGCAGTCTCTGGGATCAAAAGAATAGTCATAGACAAAGACAGACCCAGGAAAGAGCCTGAGGCGTCAGGGTATTCAAGATAAACAGTTGGCCCTGAGGTGGTGATATGTGACTTAACAGTTTCGTCATAATGTGTAAATGAAGGCTAACTACAAATTCTTGTAATAGTATGCAAAGAGCCTGTCGTAAAAATCTGTTGTGAGATCAAGCGATTACAGGATCTCAACAGCCTTCCTTTACATATGGTGCGGGAAAGTTATGTCATCTAACAAGAAACAAGAGTCCATCTGAGCTTCTGTTTAGCCAGTTGTCTTGTGGGGGGTGAGGCTCTAAAAACAGTATAAAAGATGTGTCCAAAGTACATTCTGGAGTTCTGTTTTGGGGAACAGACCTCTGTGTACAGGGGTCCACCTTTAAACAGGAACTCTGCAGGCCCAGAGACTGACGTGCTGTCCAAGGACTGGTAACTATCTCAGTGTCTCTTTGTCATTGACAGTTATTACTTATGTGTATGTGGTTATAGGTGTAAGAGGGTTTAGAGCATATTGTTTGAATTAGTTGTTGTAACCTTTTTCTCCTTGTTTACATACTGTAGATATTGATTATTGTTTGTTAGAGTTGTTGATTTGTCTCACTGGTTGTTTTTATATGCATTGCAAATATCATTCTGAATTATAGATTATTGTTTTTTTCTTGTACCTTTCCTTATGTGCATATTATGGCTTATTATTTTCTGTAATTGTGTTAGTGTGTTTTGATTTTATACATAAATTTTCTTTTCAGTAATACAGTTGGTTGAATGTCATTTCTTTGCCAAACCTCCCCGTTAGAACCTACAGTTATTGTATTATTATGGACTAATATTAATATGTCATATTAATATTGATATTGTCCATATCTTACATATTTGGCGAGCCAGGCAGGAGCCTGGGACAAGACATGTGAGGAATGAAGACCAGAGGGGAAGGCAGAGATGAAGCCGAACTCTATTCCCCTGCCTTTTTGGTAACAACTATGTAGACTTGTGTAATGTGTAACTGTAAATATTGTAATTTTTGTTTAGTCTAAGTGTAATCATTTATGTAGAACAATCAATTGATTTATTTTACAATACATCACTTTACTATACGCTCATTGGTGTGGATTCATTGTCTGCTTGCTCAAAAGAACCAGAAACCCTAGTAAGTGGGTTGAGGTATATTGATATTATTATTAATGATATAATATACATAGAAACTTACACACTGACTGGCCAAAATGCCAAAGTAATGTCCAGCATGAAATGATATTAAGCATCCAACATTAACTGGTAAAGTAATGTCCAGCATCAAATGATATTAAGCAGGCAACATTAACTGGCAAAGTAATCCTTTTACAATTTACGATCCTTATACAATTTATGACCCGTCTGCTAATTGTATGGACTGAGGCCACTTGTCCCTTCCTCCAAGCTTCTGTGCACTTGATATATATCTATAGGCATCTTACCACCTCCAACATATGCCATCTTTTCTCTTGCTCAGGTGACCCCTTCCAGAAGAAAGATATTAACACGGCCTCCTGATTAAGGTGAAATAC
The DNA here is from genome assembly GCF_017654675.1 of Xenopus laevis. Classification (NCBI taxonomy): domain Eukaryota; kingdom Metazoa; phylum Chordata; class Amphibia; order Anura; family Pipidae; genus Xenopus; species Xenopus laevis. The sequence goes on along the minus strand of NC_054375.1, from coordinate 17,168,290 downwards.
TTTCACCACCGTTGGAAAGTACTCTGGCACAGCTCTGAGAATTATTTTCTCTGGTTGAATAATTGTAAAAGATGGTTTTTGTCTCAATAGATCCCTCTTGAGAGGTAACTCTCATGGTCTGTCTAACATCATTGACCTGAGGAGAGGATACCAATACATTCTTGGCCAATCTGGAGGAATCTGCTCCTTCTGTTCTTATCTTTCTCAGAATTCTTGGTATTAGTGGAATTGGTGGGAATATGTATAGCAGTCCTACCTTTCAACTTTGACCCAGAGCATCCGTAGCCATTGCCTGAGCACAGTGGCCTCACGAGAAAAACTTCTCCACTTTGCAATTCAATTCTATCAAATCTATGTATGGCGAGCCCCATTTTTCCACTACCTGAAGAAAGTCTTCCTGATTCAGTTTCCACTTGTGCTTGTTCATGGTTACTCTGCTTAAGAAATCTGCTTTTATATTCTGTACTCCCGCAAGATGGAGGGCTGACAAATTCTGCAAATTTTTCTCCAACTACTGCATAATCGGTTGCAGTTCCTCCATTAATCTCCAACTGCACATTCCTCCCTGCTTCTTTATGTAAGTCACAGCCGCTAAATTGTCCATCCTCACCATCAGTGCTGCTCCCTTCAGGTAGGTACTCAATGACTGAATCGCCTTCAAGGCTCCTCTCCCCATCCCCAGGGACTGGAGTCTTTTGTTAGAGTTTCCCATTGAATCTCTTTTAGAGTCTGACCCCTGGTTAGATTGGCATTGACTTACCACCATCTCATTTGTATCTTCACCTGTTGATGAATTAAAATTTTCTGATTCCACTCTTGACTAGGGATGTAGCGAACGTCGGAAAAAAAGTTCGCGAACATATTCGCGAACTTGCGCAAAAATGCGAGCGGTTCGCGAACGGTTCGCGAACCCCATAGACTTCAATGGGAAGGCGAACTTTAACATCTAGAAAAGACATTTCTGGCCAGAAAAATGATTTTAAAGTTGTTTAAAGGGTGCAACGACCTGGACAGTGGCATGCCAGAGGGGGATCAAGGGCAAAAATGTATCTGAAAAATCTGCCTGTGTGTGCTTGGAAGAGATAGTGTAGGGGGAGAGCTGTTAGTGATTTCAGGGACAGATGATAGTAAGTTTGCTGGCTAGTAATCTGCTTGATACTGCTCTGTATTGGAGGGACAGAAGTCTGCAGGGATTTGAGGGACATTTTAGCTTAGGTAGCTTTGCTGGCTAGTAATCTACTGTTCTCTTTAAACAACTGCCATACGTTGACCTTGTAGGCATTGTTTGTCCAGTTTTTTTGGACGCAGCCACTGAAGCACAGTTGCCAGAAAAAATATGCCATATAAATGCTGAAAATAGTAATTTTTCGCCATACGTTGACCTTGTAGACATTGTTTGCCCAGTTTTTTTGGTTGCAGCCACTGAAGCACAGTTGCCAGAAAAAATATGCCATATAAATGCTGAAAATAGTCATTTTTTGCCATACGTTGACCTTGTAGGCATTGTTTGCCCAGTTTTTTTGGTCGCAGCCACTGAAGCACAGTTGCCAGAAAAAATATGCCATATAAATGCTGAAAATAGTCATTTTTTGCCATATACGTTGAGTCAACGTATGGCAAAAAATGACTATTTTCAGCATTTATATGGCATATTTTTTCTGGCCTCTGTGCTTCAGTGGCTGCGGCCAAAAAAACTGGGCAAACAATGCCTAAAAGGTCAACTTATACACTACTACAGCGGTAGTAAAATAAAAAAAAGTAAAATAAAAAAAAAATGAATATTAAAAAAAAAAATTAAAGTTGGTGCTGCTGAACTACTAGGAGCAGCAGATTAGCACACCAGTCCCACTCCCCAACACTGCTAGACTAATAGCACTGGGCTCTTATAGTAGTAGTAGTAGTAGTAGTAGTAAAACAACAAAAAAATAAATAAAAGCAGTCCTTACAAGGACTACTGTTATTGCAGCAGTCAGCAGATGAGATCAGAAGCAGGACAGCTGCCCACTGCAGCTACATACAGAGCACTGCAGTAGAAGGTAGATTACTAGCCAGCAAAGCTACCTAAGCTAAAATGTCCCTCAAACCCCTGCAGACTTCTGTCCCTCCAATAACAGAGCAGTATCAAAACGATTACTAGCCAGCAAACTTTCAACTGTCCCTGAAATCACTAACAGGCAGCAGCTCTCTCCCTACACTATCTCTTCAGCACACACAGGCAGAGTGAAAAAACGCTGCAGGGCTTCGGTTTTTATAGGGAAGGGGAGTGGTCCAGGGGAGAGCTTCCTGATTGGCTGCCATGTACCTGCTGGTCTGGGGTGAGAGGGCAAAAAAAAGCGCCAACAATGGCGAACCCAAAATGGCGAACGTCGCGCGACGTTCGCGAACTTCCGGCGAGCGCGAACACCCGATGTTCGCGCGAACAAGTTCGCCGGCGAACAGTTCGCGACATCTCTACTTACACGGACAAAGAGTCTTTCTCTAGAAGCTTGTCTATTGCAGCTCTTATCTTCTCCTTTGTCTCCTCTGGTAACATGACAATCATTTGTGCTGTCAAAATTCTCGCCCCCAGCTATATCAAATCTTGAGCTGGCTCCACTGACTCTTCTGAAAATTTAGCACCCAACAGTGATGCTGTAAGAACTGTATTACTTATTGCTTGTGTTTCTGAAGGATCATTGGGTCCTTTGCTCTGAGTAAAATGTCATCCAGATAATGATATATTAAGACTTGCAACACCTTTGCAAAAACTCTTGGCGATGTTGCCAACCCGAAGGGAAGGCATGTAAACTAATGAAGCTCTTCTGTTATTGCAAATCTTAAAAATCTCTGCAGATATGCATCCTACAAGTCCAACGATAGAAGCCAATCTCCTGGCTGAATTTCCTTGATTATTGTAAAAATGGACTCCATCTTGAAAGTTTTATCTGCAAAAATAAATTGATTGGTCTCAAATACAACACTGGTTGGAAATCTCCTGTCTTCTTCTTGTGCATGAATACAATTGAATATATTCCCTTTCCCCAAAACTATTGAGGTACCGGGTGTATTGCTTCATCAATTAACAGCTGCTGAACATACAAAATTAACTCTCTTCTCTTTTCCGTTTGCTGGGGAATCTGAGAGATAACAAAAAGATCTTGCCTCGGCATTTCTCTGAATTCCAAATAATAACCTCTTGCTAAAGTCCGAATGACCCAATAATCTGAAATGGACTTCGCCCAAACTTCCGCAAATCTTTGAAGTCTTCTGGGTATTTCTGAAGCTTGAGCTGTCGAAAATTTAAGAATGGCTTCTTTGTGAATTTAGTATTATCGCTCTTTTGCTTTTGGGCCCTAAACAATGAAGTTTTTCCTTCTCTCCATTGAGACTGCCTACCTTCACCTGCAGATATAAACGGACCTGTCACCCAGACATAAAAATCTGTATAATAACATGAATTAAACATGAAATCCGAATTCTTTTTTTTATTAAAGCATTCATAGCTGTTGTAAACGCATTTAAAAATCTCAGCTGTCAATCAAATATAGTCTGCCCCTTCTCTATGTCATAGGCATAGCATAGCATTCAGCACTTACTAGATGTCACTGCTCTCTCCACATTCCCCCTCTCTCTTTACAATTTAATTGTGTAACCCTGGCATTGGAATGGACATCAGGTCCCCCATTCTGGCGCACAAACAAGATTTTGAGATGATGCAAGGCTTGCCTTAAAAACAGTGTCCACAATATGAAGTCAATTAACAAGAGAGCTGAGAGAAAGCAAACGAAGAGGCAGAACTTGCTGCTGAGTGCTCTTTATTACACACAACATGTTTCGGGCCCAGAGCCCTTTATCAAGTGATAAAGGGCTCTGGGCCCGAAACATGTTGTGTGCAATAAAGAGCACTTAGCAGCAAGTTCTGCCTCTTCGTTTGCTTTCTCTCAGCTCTCTTGTTAATTGACTTCATTTCCTACACCTGGAGCGGGGGTGCCTTGCTGAGATTGAGAGCACAGCTGCCAGTCCCCCAGTCACTCTGATACAGTGTCCACAATATGACTCCTGCCTGCTTGCTATTATTATTAATTCCCAGACTGAAGGAAACAAGATTCAAATAATTTATACAGTGTAATTAAAGTTTATTTTGCTTGACAAACGGGATATAGAAGTATTTGGAATATTTTTTTCGGGTGACAGGTTCCCCATTAAAATAAGGTCTCCAATGAAACAAACGTTTGTCCCTTGTTGAATCTAATGGTCTCCCAATTTTTTCTCTTGAGGCAAGAAGATGCTTTTCCCTCCTGTTACTCTCTTAATAATATCATCTAGCTTTGGTACAAAAAGAATCTGGCCTTCAAATGGGAGATTGCATAAATTCATCTTCAATGCTTTATCCAGATTCCATGCTTTCAGCCATAATACTCTTCTAGCGGCCACAGATAATGCCATAGCCCTTGATTTGGTTATGAAATCCGTTGCCAAATATCGCTGCTAAAGCATCTATGATGTTTCTTCTCTCCAATCCTTCTTTTAAGGCAGTCTCGATATTCTGTAACCACATTTCCATTGCTCTGGACACAGAAGTACCGTATATACTCGCGTATAAGCCGAGTTTTTCAGCACCCAAAATGTGCTGAAAAACTCGACCTCGGCTTATACGCGGGTCATATGCGGGTCTTATACGCGGGTCATATACGCGGGTCATACCGGGTCATATAGCGCAGGACTGTCTGTGTGATCGCCGCCCGGAGCAGGTCCAGGAGCTCCGGGCGGCGCGTCCTTCCCTGCCGGTGTTCGCTCTCAAAATGGCGGCGCCCATGGCCGCCACGATCACACAGACAGTCCTGCGCTATGGGAGAGGGAGGTGTGTTGGGGCCGCGGAAGGAGCGTATCTGCTCCGGGACCTGCACAGACAGTCCTGCGCTATGGGAGAGGCACAGACAGTCCTGCGCTATGGGAGAGGCACAGACAGTCCTGCGCTATGGGAGAGGGAGGTGTGTTGGGGCCGCGGAAGGAGCGTACGGTACCTTTTTTCTGCTTTCCTAGGTGCAGCACCTCATTGATCTTCTGAGCAGCCATGACAGGTAGGAGGTCACAGGGAAAACAAGTGGCAATTGTCCAGCTAATAGTTCTGACTCTTTTAAATCGTTTTAGATAGATTTCTATGCCATAAAACATGATTACACATTTACACTTTCACATTTTGAAATCTGACATGGGGCCCCTAGGCTTATACACGAGTCAATACATTTTTCCAGTTTTCTTAGGTAAATTAGGTACCTCGGCTTATACACGGGTCAGCTTATACACAAGTATATACAGTAAGCGCTAAAGCAGGTCTACAAGTTGCTCCCAACACCGGATAAGATTTCTTGAGAGATGTAATGTAACGGTTGGCATACTGAATCTAGAACCAATGCCAAGCACCCTGGTCTCGGGGCAGGCAGGCAAGGGTCAAACCAGGAAGTCAATCAGAGGGGTTAAGCAGAAGAGGTAGTCGGTATTCAGGCAAGGGTCGGGATCCAGAGGTCAGAATAGTCAAAAGGCAGGCAGGGGTTACAACAGGAATCAAACAGGTTCAAAACAGATTAGCAAAAGCTCAGATAGCACATGGAACAAACTCCTATAATGGGCAATGAACTGCAGCCTAAAAATCCCTTTTATACCGTTTGAATTTCGTGCCTCTGCACGCTGACGTCATCACGCCAGCGCGTCCGCATCTATAAAGAAGACGAGACGCGGGCACGTGCGCCCTATGGAGCAGCCATGATGCAGGTAGAAGAGCGCCGCGGCGGGCGTCCCCGCCGCACCACTAGACCACCAGGGTGAGTTACTTTTATCACATTACCCCCCTCTCTAGGGGGGGCCACTGGACCCCCAGGCCTCTCAGGAAATTTAGAATGAAATTGCTTCCTGAGATGATCAGCCCTAATATCACCAACAGGAACCCAAGAGTTTTCCTCAGGACCGTAGCCCTTCCATTTCACAAGGTATTGCAACTTACACTGCACTAAGCGAGAATCGAGGAGTTCTTGGACAATGAATTCAGGCTGAACCTCAACCAATACTGGGGGAGGAAAGGATTGTTGGTGCACCTGTGTGGCAGGTTTCAGGGGGGAAAAATGAAAAGAATTAGAAATTTTGAAATTATCAGGGAGTTTGATACGAACAAATGAGGGGTTAATTATTTCAATGATGGGATATGAACCAATAAACCTGGGCCCCAACTTGAGGAAACTGACCTTTAACTTAATATTTTTTGTAGACAACCATACTGAATCTTCCATATTTGGGTGCCTCTCTACGAGACCTATCGGCTGCTCTTTTCTGAGCGGCTGTAGCTGCATACATTTTTGCAAACTGTTTGATAGAAGAATTGACAGAAGGTACAGGGGACAGAACCAGGAAAGGAAAATGCTTTGGGATGTAAACCGTTAACAATAAAAAATGGAGATTCACCAGTTGAAGAATGAGTTGCATTATTGTAAGCAAATTCTGCCCAGGGTAATATTTCATTCCATGAGGACTGGTCGTCAGACACATAACACCTTAGAAATTGTTCAAGGGACTGATTAAACCTTTCTGTCTGTTCATTAGTTTGAGGGTGGTATGCGGTAGAAAAAGATAACTCAATTCCAACCAAAGAGCAAAATGCTCCAAAACTTTGAAAAAAATTGTACCCCTCTATCAGAAACAATATTGACCTGAAAACCATGTAACTTAAAGATATTGGAAATGAATAACTCAGCCAAGGTTTTGGCAGAAGGGAGGTGTGGAAGGGAAATGAAGTGACTCATTTTGCTGAACCTGTCCACCACCACCCAAATTACAGTCTTCCCCTGAGAAGGAGGAAGATTGACAATAAAATCCATCGAGAGATGGGACCAGGGTCTGTCAGGGATAGGTAGTGGCCTTAACAATCTCTGCGACAAATTCCTGGAGGATTTTGATCTTTGGCAAACAGGACAAGACTCAACAAATCTTTTGACATCCTGCTTAAAGGAAGGCCACCATACATTGCGAGATAAGAGGGACACCGTTTTAGTGATGCCAGGATGTCCTGCCATCTTGGAATTATGGGCTTCGCCCAACACCTGTTCCCTCAAATTCTCGGGAACAAATAATTTCCCAGAGGGAGTTTCTACAGGGGCAGAAGACTGGACTGAGGATAATAGGGTGGCAAGGTCTGATCCTAGAGCTGCCACAATTAACTCACCAGGAATGATAGGAATGCACTCACTAGAATCAGATGAGTTGGATTCGAAACTTCTAGAGAGTGCCTCTGCCTTGGTGTTTTTGGAGCCAGGCCTGTAGGTAAGGGAAAAATTAAACCGGGTGAAAAATAAAGCCCATCTGGCCTGCCTAGGATTCAGCCGCTTGCCAGACTCGATATACAGCAAATTCTTATGGTCAGTGAAGACTTGAATAGCCTTGGGGGGCCACATACTTGGATCTGCACCTTTTTTTGTTAAATCAGTGATAGGGGCAACGATCAAGAATTTTTTTTTTAATAAATTGGTAGTAATAGTTGGCGAACCCTAAGAACCTTTGGGTTGCCCGCAAAGACTGAGCCTGGGCCCAATCTAGTACTTTAACTTTCCCAAGATCCATTTCCAGACCCTTACTAGAGATGTTAAACCCCAAAAATTGGACAGACGAAACCTCAAAGGTTCATTTCTCTAGTTTGGCATAGAGGTTATTTTTCCTCAACCCGAGTAACAGCTCCTGCACGTGTTTACGGTGATCACTCAAGTTAGAAGAAAAGATCAGGATATCGTCTAGATAGACCACTACGAGTAACCCCAACAGGTCCCGGAAGATGTCATTGACAAATTCCTGAAACACTGCGGGGGGCGTTACAAAGACCAAACGGCATTACTAAATATTCGTAGTGGCCGTCCCTGGTGTTAAAGGCCGTCTTCCACTGATCCGCTTCCCTGATACGGATGAGGTTATAAGCACCTCTAAGATCAAGCTTGGAATACATTTTGGCATTTTTAACCTGGTCAAATAATTCGGAAATCAAAGGAAGGGGGTAACGATTTTTTATGGTGACCTTGTTGAAGGGATACTGTCGTGGAAAAACATGTTTTTTACAAAATGTATCAGTTAATAGTGGTACTACAGCAGAATCCTGCATTGAAATCCGTTTTTCAAAACAAGAGATGGATTTTTTTTATATCTAATTTTAAAATTTGCTATGGGGTTAGACATTTTGACATTTCTCAGCTGCCCTCAGGTCATGTGACTTGTGCTCTGATAAACTTCAGTCACACTTTACTGCTGCACTGCAAGTTGGAGTGATGTCATTACCCCTCCCTCCTACAAGCTGCTGTAATGTAAATAGAGCCTTGTCTGCTGAGCCTGTAAATTGAACAATAGGCAGGTATCAAGATAAGCTCCCACTGACACCACTTCAGAAGGACTGAAATAAGATAGTCCTGTGATCACTGCCCCCACTTACGTTTCAAAAATAAATATATATATATACACACACACACAATTCATTTTGGGCACTGGAAAAAATATTTTATATAGATAGTTTATTATATTTGTTTACACAAAAATAAATGGCAGAAACACAGGAGTACACTCCCAGGACTGATGACAGGGAATAGAAAAAAAGGATAAAATAAGGAGGACATACTTGAAACCAGGAAAACTTAGGACAAAGTCTAGGAAGGGTTAAAATAACTAAGGAGAAAGGAGGCAGTAAGTAGTTAATGTAAAAAGAAGTATTGCAGGCAGGAAAGGAGCAAGGTGTGTGTGAGGTGGATAGCAGAGGGAACTCACAGCTCCTTTACCTCATCTAGTAATCAGTAAAACAAACTAGGAAGGCAGCAAGGAGAGAAAGCTCCCCCCTCCAAAGGAATGCAAAGAACAAACTTAAAGAACAGCAGGAGGAGGGGCTGCTAGTGCACGCTGTAGAGCAGGCAGGACGTAGGAAAGTGAAAGTAATTCCCTGCAATACGGAACGCATTTTAGGACATCCTGCTGCGAAATACATCTCCTTCATGCGATGTCCTATGTTTTCGGAATGGTGCATCTGTTGCTTTTACCGTCAGTCATCGTCCAAATCTGCAATCGCACCTGCGTCCTCTACCCTTCATTCTCAGCCGTCATACGAACTGCGCCCTCAGTCTTCCCCCTCAGCCCTCCACCCTCGCTCACCACTTCATAAAGTTATGAATAAGACTGTCGGCTGAAAAGAGAGATCTGCGGGGGAGTACTGAGCAGGGAGGGCGGAGGGACGAGGACTAAAAGGAAGAGGACTGAGGGCGGAAGGCAGAGGATTGAGGGCGGAAGGAAGAGGATTGAGGGTGGAGGATGGAGGATTGAGGGTGGAGGGCTGATGGCGGAGTTGGTAAGACTGAAGGTTGAGAAGGGAGGGTAGAGGACGGAGGTGCGATTGCAGATTTCAACGATGACTGACGGTAAAAGCAACCGATGCGCCATTCCAAAGACATAGGACATCGCATGAAGGAGAAGTATTTCGCTGCAGGATGTCCTAAAATGCGTTCCGTACTGCAAACCATGTGACTTCTCTCCTCCAAACATCACACGCATGGGCAGATAGGGGAGGGGGAGTGTACAGCTAGATTCTCATGTCGTAGTGCGACCTGGCTTTTCATTACAGAGTGCTGGCTTTTCATTACAGAGTGGCTGCCTCCAAGCACACAGGTAATGCTGTGCCTGCTGTTAGAGCAGCACAGGGTGAATGTGTAATGAGCAGAAATGGAAGCCACCATGACAAAATACAAACTAAAATAACTTATGCATGGAGTTGTGGATTAACATTTTATTTGCCAGACAGTGTTTATGGATGTGTGTTTTTTATAAAAATGCAAAAAAGATTCCCTTTAAGACCCCTGTATCTATACAAGGGCAAAGACCACCATCTTTCTTGCCGACAAAAAAGAATCCAGCACCGGCAGGGGAATTAGAGGATCTGATAAAACCTCTTTTAAGGTTTTCACTGATATATTCTCTCATTGCCTGGGCTTCAGAGAGGATAAATTCTCCCTCGAGGGGGAGAATACCCAGGGATTAGGTCAATTGGGCAGTCATACTGCCTATGTGGGGGTAAGGTCTCTGCGGCTTTCTTGGAAAAAACATCATAAATCATAAATTCGGCATATGCCACAGGTAAACCTTCAAGGGATGCAACCACCATTACCTGAGGAATGCAAGAACCCTCCCATTTTAAACCCCATTGTAAAACCTTCCCAGTTACCCAGTCGATATGTGGGTTATGTGTTTGTAGCCAAAGTAACCCCAATATCAGAGGAGAGGAAGCACTCTCAATAATTCCTCACAGTGCAAGTTGTTTGAGCACATAGATAAGACCGCAGTCTTCTTGGTTACCAAACCTGACCCCAAGGGTTTTTTGTCAACCGCTAAGATTCTCATAGGAGGATTTAGAGAGGTTAAAGGAATATTAAACTTTACTGCATCCAAAAAATTCCCCTCCCCCCCAGAATCCACAAAAGCGGAAACTTTAACAGAGCCCGTAGACCAGGTTAACATAACTGGTAACATAATCCTAAAGGAAAAATGGGGGAGAGGAAACTTCTTTACCCAAATGGAGCTCCCCTTCTCCATTTAGGCTTGGAAGTTTCCCGGTCTCTCAGGACATTGATTTAAAAAATTACCCTTTTCCCCACAATACATGCATAGACCCAAAGATTGCCTGCGAGCCTTTTCCTCAGGAGTTAGATGGGATATGCCCAGTTGAATGGGTTCTTCCTGATGTAAAGGCACAGAGGGATTAGGAGGTTTGACATTGTTAACCATATTTGGAAAGAAAGACTTAACATTGGTAACCCCAGAATGAAAGGAAGTACCCTTCTCACCTCTTCTCTCCCTCTGTCTTCTATCTACTTGGATGGCAAGAGACATGAGGTCATCCAAGTTAGAAGATAATGGATAATTAACTAGGATGTCTTTGACAGAATCTGAGAGCCCTATCCAGAACTGGCTACGAAGAGCCATGTCGTTCCACCCAGTTTCTACTGCCCATCGGCGGAATTCAGTGCAATACATCGTTTTCCCTGGCGTAATTTACGAATCGCAGAATCGGCAGATGATGCGAGATCTGGGTCATCATAAAGTATCGCCATAGTGTGAAAGAAGGTTTCTAGGGAAAAGTGGGCAAGATCAGTGGGAGGTAATCCAAGGGCCCAAATTTGGGGATTACCCTGTAATAGGGTCATTACAAACCTTACTTTTTCCTCGCCAGTAGCAAAAGACTGAGTAAAAAAGCTGAGGTATAATTTGCATGCCTCCTGGAACACGAAAAATGTTGTTCTATACCCATTTAATTTTTCGGGAAAGATAATTTTGGGTTCATGGGTTTTTAATACGTTACCCATCATGGCAGAAGAACCCACTGGATTGGCCATAGGAGGGGTGACTACTGGAGCTGGAGACTGTAGAGAAGTATTCAGTCGGCAGGTCAGATTATGGAAGCCTTGCATCAAATAATCCTGCTTCCGCTAGTGGTCTTCCAAGCACTGTAGCAGAGTGGTGAGGAGCGCTTCAGTAGTGGAAGGAGTAGCGGCAGCAGCAGCGTGACCTTCTTCATCCATGGCCCATTATAATGTAACGGTTGGCACCCTGGTCTCGGGTCGTGCTTCTGCCTGTAGCAGCCGCCTTTGGCCTCGGGAGGAGCCCTCAGCCACTCAGATGCCGCCAGGTTTTAAAACGAGAGGTGCAAGGCGAAAGGTTCTAAACGTAGTCAGGCAGGCAAGGGTCAAACCAGGAAGTCAATCAGAAGGGTTAAGCAGAAGAGGTAGTCGGTATTCAGGCAAGGGTCAGGATCCAGAGGTCAGAATAGTCAAAAGCCAGTCAGGGGTCACAATAGGAATCAAACAGGTTCAAAACAGATTAGCAAAAGCTCAGATAGCACCAGAAACAAACTCCTATAATGGGCAATGAACTGCAGCCTAAAAATCCCCTTTCTACCGTTTGAATTTCATGCCTCTGCACGCTGACGTCATCACGCCAGCGCGTCCGCGTCTATAAACAAGACGAGACTCGGGCACGCGCGCCATAAGGAGCAGCCATTGTGCAGGAAGAAGAAAGGCATGGCGGGCGTCCCTGCCACACCACTAGACCACGAGGGTGAGTTACTTTTATTACACGTCTTCATCTTTCATGGGATTCAAAAAAGATATCGCATCCTCTACTGGCAATATCGTACTTTGCAATTCTGCTGCATCCACCTTTGGTGCCTTATCCCAAATCTATTCCTCTTTGGTTGAAAAAGGATACACTCATTGTACATTTGATGGGACTAGAAACTTTGCATCCATCTTTTCCCACTCCTTAATAATCCATGCAATGCAATGGGAAAGTAGCTTTTTCTTTTTTAAGAAATTTAAACGGATTTGACAATGCTTGCTGAACTGCCATTGTCTCTGGTAAATTAAGTTGCACTCTCACTGCTCTAATTAGGGGCTCCACCAATGATGCATCAACGGAAGAGTAATTCTTATCTTCTAATGTATGCTCCTCATCTGAGTTCTCTACTTCTTCCCAACTTGAGGAGCTGGCTCAATCTGGACTACGTCCCACTTCCTCTCTGGCATGTTTTGTTGCATTTAAACCTTCTATAACTGCTCCTTTTACCCATCTCATGACATCTGCTGTATCTGCTGCTGCATCTCCCGACAAGCTTCTTGTGCATCTCTGACACAATCTTGAATGCTTTATTGCCGGATTCTCACATGCTTAATTTAGCATCCACTGCGCAACAATGTTTGCTTGATAGCTGGTCTGCAAGGTTGAATACAGTGTATCACAATCAAAAAACAACTGAAGTTAGAGTCAGGTGTCCTGATAGCCAGAACACTTGCCCTACAACTCCCAGCAACCCCATAAACAGTGCTGGTAGTAGCTTAAGACTAGTTCCCCATAGCTTAAAACATAACTTTTAATAACTTAGTTAAAAAACCACACACACCCTTAGTGTGCCACACTTCCCACGACCAAACAAGACCCACTGCATTAACTCTGTCAGTGCTGGACTGTGTCCTTAAAAACATACAATAAAATTGCCCAGGTGGACGAGTGGATGGTCTCGTGCTAACGTGACCAGATTCACCAAAGCGTTCCTATTAGGAAAGTATACCCCAATCAGGACTGTAACCCCCTCCCTTCCATTTTTCCAGGAGTACCTGCCTATCTACGTAGGGAGCGGTCGGAGCTACTCTCACCACCGTCCACCTATGCTGCCCAACGCGTTTCGCAGACTCAGCGGCTTCTTCAGGGGCATAAGTGGTGCGTGGTCGTGGTCCCCAAGTTTAAATAGCCACAATCGGTACCGCGCGGCCGCGCGCTTCCGGTGGTCATACGTCACTTCCGGTTTTGTGGTTCAGCGTGATTGTGATGCGTGTTTTCCTTTTGAAGTTCTAGCTTCTTATGCACAATTGCGCATGCATGTTTTCCTTAAGCGATAAGGGCTTATGCTTGATTGCTCCTGCGCATAACCTAGTGCCTCTTGTAATTATACTTGGGTCCTATGTTTAGGATTATTGTGCCATTTATGCCATTAGGTCCTAAATTGGTGTAACTTTCATTTGGTAGTTATAAAGATGTGTATTCTAATCATAATTACATTATCCATAGCAGGCTGCCTTTATCATCAACTGTTTTAAATCTAAAATAGAGGCTATTTATTAACCCTATCTGTACCAACGTACTGCGTAAGCAATGATGTGCCCTATAAAAATGGGGAAAATGTGAACCCCTCATTGAGACCCACTGGAGATCTACTATTCATTGCATATATCCACCTGGCCTCAGTTTGTAGCAACTTCTTGTTAACATCGCCCTCCCTCGAGGTTTGATTCAGCTGTTCCACCGCCATAAACTTCATTGCACTTGTATTGCCATTGTGATATTCATTAATATGGACTGCCACTGAAGTGTTACGTTTATGCTTAGCATCCCCTACATGTTCTTGAATTCTCCTGCGAAATTCACGTAACGTTTTGCCCACATAATGTTTTCCACATATACATTGCATGATATACACTATGCATGTGCTTTTACAATTCATGTAGTTTTTAAGTTTGTACTCGATATTATCCCTTGTTAGGATTATTGTGGACGTTCTTTCCACTAGCGGGCATGCTATACAATTTCCACACTTATAGCATCCTGTTATTTTAGATGTTAGCCATGTAGGTTTGACAGAATGAGTTTAATGACTATGGGTTAACTTGTCATGTAAATTTTTACTTCTCCTGTATGTAATCAACAGGTTCCTTCCAATTACTTTGCTCAGCTGGTAATCCTGGTGCAATATATGCCAATGTTTTTTGATGATTTTAGTGATCTCCTTATGTTCAGCATTATAATCGCCGATGAGCCTAAATACTTTTTTGTCTTTCCCCGTGTCCTGTCTCCTATTTTTCTTGACAACTAACAGATCTTGTCTATCTGTGTCTAAAGCTCTTTTATAGGCTTTTTTTTAGGGAATTGTGAGTGTATTCTCTTTCCTTAAACCGAGTGTATAGCTTCAATTTTGAAGGCCTCCTGAGTACTACAAATTCTCCTGAGTCTTAAATACTGTCCCACTGGAATCCCCCTGATAGTGTTAACTGGATGCTGACTCTCAGCATGCAGCAAGTTGTTTGTTGCAGTCTCCTTTCTATAAAGGGTGGTGGACAGATTTCCTTGTTGGTCCCTATAAATTGTAATATCCAAAAAGTTAACTGATTCTTTATGAAACTGTGCGGTTATCTTTAGGTTAATGTTGTTGGTATTCAGCCTATCAACTAATGCAAAAAATTGTTCACTCGTGCCTGACCAAATGAGCACTATATCATCTATATAGCGAAGCCATGTTGAGATTAATTGTGTGAATTCCGTTAGTTCTTCTCCAAATACTACATTACGCTCCCACCACCCCAGGAAGATATTTGCATGTGTGGGAGCACATGGACTCCCCATGGCTGTACCCCTTATCTGGTGGTAATATTTATTATTGAATGTGAAGTAATTGTGAGTTAACACAAATTCAAGAAGTTTAATGACAAATTCGTTGTGGTTAGAGTACTGCTGACCTCTTTGTATAAGGGTTTCTCTCACTGATTCCAAACCCACTAGATGCAGAATACTTGTGTATAAGGACTCAACATCTAGGCAGGCTAGATATTGATCAACTTCCAATGTGATCCCATCCAGATGTCGGATGGCATCTGTGGTGTCCTGTACGAAGGAGGGAAGACTGTTAACAAAGGGTTTTAAGATGGCGTCTAGATAGATGCTGGATTTTTCAGATAGGCTGCCTATACAGGACACTATCGGACGACCTGGGTGGGCTTTAGAATTTTTATGAATTTTCGGTATAGTGTAGAATGCGGGTATTATTACATTTTTTGTATTCATAAATTCAAATTCTTCTTTACTTATTACTTGTAGTTCTACACCCATTTTTAAAATTTTAGATAGCGCCAACTGAAATTTTTTGGTAGGATCGTCCTTTAGTTCTACATAACAGTTTTTGTCGCTGAGCAATCTCCTGCATTCAAGCACATATGCCATCCTGTCTTGAATGATGGTGGTGAGAGTAGCTCCGACCGCTCCCTACATAGATAGGCAGGTACTCCTGGAAAAATGGAAGGGAGGGGGTTACAGTCCTGATTGGGGTATACTTTCCTAATAGGAACGCTTTGGTGAATCTGGTCACGTTGCGAGTTAGCACGAGACCATCCACTCGTCCACCTGGGCAATTTTATTGTATATTTTTAAGGACACAGACCAGCACTGACGGAGTTAACGCAGTGGCTCTTGTTTGGTCGTGGGAAGTGTGCCACACTAAGGGTGTGTGTGGTTTTTTAACTGATAAGTTATTAAAAGTTATGTTTTAAGATATGGGGAACTAGTGTTAAGCTACTACCAGCACTTTTGATGGCGGTCTGAACTGGGTTGCTGGGAGTTGTAGGGCAAGTGTTCTGGCTATCAGGATTCTCACATGCTAAACAATTTTTTATTTCCTTACTGGTCCTCTTCCTAGAGGGGACACACTAAAGAAAATAAATAAAACAATTACCAATATAGCCATCTTTCGCCTGCCTAAAAACACTACAAACTTACTGCTACAGTGGCTCACCTCCTACCTTCTTTGTCAGCATTGTCTGGGCTACTAGGTACCTGGTCACTCATATCTCTTCTAAAGAAAAAGTACCTTCATGAATTCAAAAGGAACCACTGAGAAAAATCAGTTTGAAAACTGTGCATCTGGCAGTTCTTAGGCGCTTATAATACACGCCCCTGCTGTATTTGCGCCAAAACGAACACATCACATCATCTCCGCGAGTTCTATTTCCGACGTGGCTAGTTGGATGACGATCCTACCCGCGCAACACCATCTCTTCTGCATCTGAACCACCCGAAAAAGATTTTAAAGACCCTATCTAATGTGCCGCCCTGCTGACTGGTCCAGGATGCAGTCCCTGCGCCCCATACCATTATGAGTAACTCAGTCCTAGGCATGGTACAGTGAAATATGAAATCTCACCTGCTGATTTCCTCTAAGAGGAAGTACTCTGCACTCTCCAGAGAGAGAGAGAGGTTGAACTCTCTGGGTGCCGGATCCCAACACAGGTCCAGGTGAGTCACAAAATAAAATAGTAGAGGATAAAAACTCCAAATCTCATCCTATCTCCAGAGGGGACAGAAAAAAGACACAGCAGGCAGGGGAAACAAGTGCTATATAGGGTGGGTTTTCAAGGTGGAGGGCTGGGAAAACCCATATGTGTGAAGCCTGCCATAGTGACCAGGGAAATTGTGTATAATACATTTCCCTGATTTTACATTTTTCCTGGATTTTATACCATTTTTTCTGGTCCCCATAAAACATAAAATGGGGTTTCTACTGTAGTTGAAAGGGGGCCCTCTGTACAGTTATGTGCAGGGGGTTGCAGTGTTAATATTTTTGTGGGGTTAATCATTCTGGACAATACTTTGGTTTTAAAATGAATGTATAGCTCACGGCTCTGAAATAAAAATACAGATGTTTCCATCCTGAAATGCCCAGATTCCCACCTTCCCCCCCACCCAAAATAATCTGAAATTACCCTTTATATCACCATCTATATAAATGCTCAGTAACAGTATGCTGATGGGACAGATTTAAAGTCCCCTGCCTACAGGCGTAACTACAGAAGAAGCAGACCCTGCAATTACTAGGAGACCCAGGAATTATTTAAGCTATTATGGGGTCCAAGATATTATATTCATATGTTCAATGGAAATAAAATCCGAATGCTTAAGCATACAGCTCTCATGTTGCTGAACTATAGCTCACTGCATGCTGAAAGCTGTCCCATTGTGCCCTCTAGGCGCAAACTGGATGAAAACTGTAATCAACATGGGACCCCCCATCTCCCTCCCCCAGGCTCTAAGCCCCTTCTTGCCCCCCGGCTGCAACCCTTCTCTGGCTCCCCCACCAACTGCAACCCTCTCCACCCCCCCCCCCCATCCCGATCAGGATGTACCTTTTGCTTCAATCAGCAGTAACCAGGGCCAGTAAAGGAAGTCGGGCTACTGACCTGGACCAAAGAAGGCGGTCGGGTTACCGACCAGGGCCAGGGAAGGAGGTAGGGCTACCGACCAGACCAGGGAGGAAGGTTGGGGCAGGGTCAATGCTTCAAGCAGGGAGCGGGCTTGGGCTGATGGAGCCCACAAGAGCTGGGGACCACCAGCTTTTTTCCCAGTGTCCCGCTGGCCAATTCCGACCCGACACAATTTTACTGACCATAAACGTAATGATAGTGGCAAAAATATTGACCAATGGAAATGCTGATTCCCAACACTATGTCAGCCAACTTGCTCTTATATAAAGAGATTATTGTGCCATTGTTGCTTCATTATACAGTAGAAACCCCATTTTAAATTTTTCAGGGGACCAACTAGAATTAGAGATTGAATATGTTCCCTGGCCCATCCATGTTTTTTTTTTTCTCACGTATTAAAGAAGCATTCTGCAGTGTTTCTGTGCAGCTGTTTATATTGGTTCTGTACCTCTGAAAACACAGAAATAAAAATGGTGCTAATGGCAATTCTGTGTCTGACTCAGTATCAAATCAAAATTTGTGGCGCCACACACTGTCGTTCACACATGCGTGCAGTGCCCCAGCATTCACACATGAGTGTGAGGGCCCTGGAGGTTTGTAACCCGGTGGGCCCCAATGTCCAGTTCGACCCTGGATGTACCACCAACATGCTGGGGACGAGGCAACTGCCTAATCTTCAAATGCAAGGATGAGATCCTCAGCACTGATATTAAGGGAAATAACGTTATTTGGCACCAGTCTGAGAGATACAGATTATTAAGGAACATAGAACAGGGGGATGTGTCTCTCAACCCAACTGACCCTCAGTGACTCTGGAACCTACTGCTGTCGGCTGCAGATCCCTGGTTGGTTCAATGTCCCGAAGAAGGAGATACAAGTAAGTGTAGATGAAGGTGAGCATTCCTAACTCAGTTTTCAAATGTGCATATATTTGCATCCAATATTTTATTATGTTACTGATTTTATTCAATATGGAAAGTTACTCCAAACACTGTAAGGCTTTTTCTGTTTGAAACACACAGTATTGTTTCAAACAAACAGGAAAAAAGGCCTTCAACTAAGCGGTGCAACTTTTACTCTTGCAGATTAGCCATCCTCCTTGCTACACAGTGCCATTGTTGGAACAAACCATCTAAGCAACATGCACTTTATTTACTCTGCCAAGTCTTCTGGGAGGTATTATATATAGAATTGGTCCTGTATTTATCCTGCCTTGTGTTTTAGGATATTATACACGGAATTGGCACTGTATTTAACTTGCCGTGTGTCCAGGGGTATTATTTATGAAATTGGCGCTGTATTGATCCTGCCATATGTTCTTGGTTATTATACATGGAATTGGCACTGTATTTATCCTGCCGTGTGTTCTTGGTTATTATACATGGAATTGACCCTGTATTTATCCTGCTGTGTTTTCTTGGTTATTATACATGGAACTGGCACTGTATTTATCCTGCCATGTGTTCTTGGTTATTATACATGGAATTGACACTGTATTTATCCTGCTGTGTGTTCTGGGGTATTAAAGTAACATAGTTACATAGTAACATAGTAAGTACAGTTGAAAAAAGACACACGTCCATCAAGTTCAACCTTTTTTTTTTTAAAAAAAAAATCTGCCTAACTGCCAGTTGATCCAGAGGAAGGCAAAAAAAACCATCTGAAGCCTCACCAATTTGCCTCAGAGGGGGAAAAAATTCCTTCCTGACTCCAAAATCGGACTAGTCCCTGGATCAACTTGTACTATGAGCTATCTTCCATAACCCTGTATACCCTCACTTGCTAAAAAGCTATCCAACCCCTTCTTAAAGCTATCTAATGTATCAGCCTGCACAACTGATTCAGGGAGAGAATTCCACATCTTCACAGCTCTCACTGTAAAAAACCCCTTCCGAATATTTAGGCAGAACCTCTTTTCTTCTAATCGGAATGGGTGACCTCGTGTCAGCTGGAAAGACCGACTGGTAAATAAAGCATTAGAGAGATTATTATATGATCCCCTTATATATTTATACATAGTTATCATATCACCCCTTAAGCGCCTCTTCTCCAGCGTGAACATCCCCAATTTGGCCAGTCTTTCCTCATAACTAAGATTTTCCATACCTTTTACCAGCTTAGTTGCCCTTCTCTGTACCCTCTCTAATACAATAATGTCCTGTTTGAGTGATGGAGACCAAAACTGAATGGCAGATTCTAGGTGGGGCCCTACAAGTGCTCTATACAGTGGATGAATGACCCCTCCTCCTGCCCCTTTTAATACAGCTCAAGACCTTATTTGCCCTTGATGCTGCTGACTGGCATTGCCTAGTGCAGTCCCATTAAGGGTATAAGTTTGTCAAGATCGTGTTGCAAGGATGCCACATCCTGGATGGAATTAATTGGGCTGGATAGTTTTGTGTCATCTGCAAACACTGATACATTACTTACAACACCCTCCCCTAAGTCATTAATGAACAAGTTAAATAAAATTGGACCTAATACCGAGCCCTGGGGGACCCCACTAAGAACCTTACTCCAAGTAGAGAATGTATCATTAACAACCACCCTCTGTACCCGATCCTGTAGTCAGTTTCCTTTCCATGTGCAAACGACTTCATTAAGTCCAACAGACTTTACTTTAGAAAGCAGTCGTTTGTGGGGCACAGTATCAAATGCTTTGGCAAAATCCAAATAGATCACATGTACTGCCACTCCCGCACTGTCCAGCATCTTACTTACCTCATCATAAAAAGCAATCAAATTTTTCTGACATGACCTATCCTTCATAAAGCCATGCTGATTGCTGCTCATAATGCAAATTCACTAGGACAAAATTTTGAATGTGATCCCTTAACAAACCTTCAAATAACTTGCCCACCACAGATGTCAATCTTACTGGCCTATAATTGCCAGGCTGAGATCGTAATCCCTTTTTAAATATTGGAATAACATCATCTTTTCTCCAATCCATAGGCACCATACCAGATGAAAGTGAATCTGAGAAAATCAGAAATAGGGGCTGGTCTAAAACTGAACTAAGCTCTCTTAGAACCCAGGGGTGTATGCCATCAGGCCCTGGAGCCTTGTTTACATTATTTTTTATTAAAGCTTTATGAATCATATCCTGAGTCAGCCACTGACAGATTGAGCTGAACCATTAGTGCAGCTATAAAGTGAGCCTGGGAACTCAGACTCCTCTATTGTATACACTGAAGAAAAGAACTGATTTAACATATTTGCCTTTTCTGTATCTGTTACAACCATACTGGTACCATTATTTAATGGAGCAACACTCTCAACCTGCATCTTTTTACTATTAATATATTTAAAAAATGTTTTAGGGTTAGTTTTCACCTCCATCGCAATTAACTCTTCATTTACTTTCTTTGCCTTCCGGATTGCTGATTTACAACATTTATTACAGTGTTTATATTCATTAAATGCAGCTTCTGTCCCAACAGATTTGTAGTTTTTAAATGCCTTTCTCTTCTTGCCTATTAACTTCTTTACTTCTGTATTAAGCCACATAGGATGATTCTTATAGCATCTACATTTACTCTTTAAGGAAATAAATTGAGAGCAGTAATGATTTAATATCATTTTAAATGACAACCATTTCTGTTCTGTGTTTTTAGCTGAAAACAATCAATGCTCTGTAGGGCAGCCCTCAAGGCACTAAAATTAGTTTTTGCAAAATTCATGGTTTTTGTTGCCCCTGTATATATTTGTTTTTTGCACCAGACATTAAGTGATATAACTTTATGGTCACTATTACCCAGGGGTTCAATGACTTGCACATTTGCTATAAGTTCTGGGTCATTTACACGGGATGGGCACTGTATTTATCTTGCCGTGTGTTCTGGGGTATTATACATGGAATTGACCCTGTATTTATCCTGCTATGTGTTCTGGGGTATTATACATGGAATTGACACTGTATTTATCCTGCTGTGTGTTCTGGGGTATTATATTATTATACAAGTAAATCTGACACTGTTTTAAAATCCAAAATGGGATGCTATAAATTAATTTGTGTAGAAAATGTCTTTAACCAGCCTCCCCAAGCAGTGGCATACCTAGATATTACTAGGCCCTACAGCAAATTATTAAAAGTTTTGGTTATTTAACGATAACCCTTCCTGAAACAGATTTCCATTCCTCTTGTTTGAAAAAATTATTATCATAATATTATCACCAGAGAACTTTCTAGGAAACAGCTTCAACAGATCCAGCAAGTGAGGACAAGCAACTCTCTGTAATCAACATTGTTTCAGATTGTTATATATCCTTCCATTGGCTCTGATTGTAATTATGTGTACCCATTGTGTGGCTAATAAATAGTGATACTAGTGTGACAAATTTTTGAAAATGGTTTGCTTACTGCTACCTTGTACCTTATTTGTTAGTACCCCAACTTACTTCTGCCTGTTGCAAATCCCAGTACAGCAGGTGATACATGGGAAACACCCCAGAGGTAGTACTTACAGATTGTTGAACTGGTCCCCAACAATAGGCGATGCTCACAGTGGTCTTTTACTCCTGAAGTCTCCTATTCCTGAGCCTGGCCATTTGAGTCCCTATACTGGCAGGTAACGACGCAGGGTACTAACTCAGCTACCCTTCTTGCTGGATCTGGCTGCTCTACTGACTACCCCAATATTGCCTTTTACTCATAGAGCAAGCTATTACAAAACTTTCCTAGCACTTTACCTACTGAGGCCTACCTCTATCCCAGGCTCTTCAGAACATACAGTAACTGTCAGCTCCCCTCCAGCCAAGGCTCCAGTTTCCACACTGGGGCATACTTACTAAAAGAAAACTGTGAAATTTATCGCAAAACATCTTCAATTCCATCAGATAAGGGGCTTACCAGCATGTTTATGCAATCCTTGACTGAAAATACTTCATAGGCCCCAGTATATGATCTCATTATTGTCCCCAATAATTTGAACATATAAAGATAATAACCTCTGTATAAACAACATCCCCCTCCTTCCTAAGCTGCAGCTTATCTTGGGTTTTGAAATCTATTTCTTTGCAAATGGTGGAGCTTATTTAACAACACTGGGCAAATATGCCTATTGTTTTCATCAGAAAAAGTTATTTTCTTGTTATTCATTGCAATAAACAAGAAAATAACTTTTTCTGATTAAAACAATAGGCAAAAAGTATGTTCAGCACAAGCCCTATTCATTGGGCTATAAGGGTATACTGGCCTGTTCTCTAGAGACCTATAGGTATTTACTGCAAATACTACAGACCTGTTGTGTTTATAGGCAGCTTGACAGCATCTAGATTTGCCGGGGGGGGGGGGGTCTGTGGTGAGCAGATACAGAATATGATGTTTTGTTTCCACTCTGAAATGACCAGCACAGTCTCTGGCCTCAATACCCAACCTCTAAAGGAAGTATAAAGTATTTGCTTCATATACTGTAACAATTCAAGCTGAAAGAAGACCATTTGTGCTGAAGAAACATGAAGCTTTGTACTTGTGTTCTACTCTTGCTCCCAGGTAAGTGTCTTGATGACTGTATGTGACTCCAGAAGCTTTCAGCATATTATATTCCACCCCCCCCCCCCCAAAAAAAGCTTCTATACCAAACTGATGAGACAGAAAACAATCACTGACAATGCTGGGGGGATCCAGAAACTACAGTATATGGGGCTATTATGAGCACCAATCAAAATTAAGTATGATTAGCATCAATGTGCACAGCATAAGTTATTTCCCAAAGTTAAGAGACCCTAAAATGATTTTGCCATGGTAATATAACATAGTAGCATAGTAAGTTTGGTTGAAAAAAGACACGTCCATCAAGTTCAACCTTTAACGTCTGTATATAACCTGCCTAATTGCCAGTTGATCCAGAGGAAGGCAAAAAAAAAACCCCTTTGAAGCTTCTCCAATTTGCCTCAGAGGGGGAAAAATCCTTCCTGACTCCTAGAAGCAATGGGACGAGTCAACTAGTTCAGGTAATTGTTGCAACCATATATCTAAAACATAACTTTTAATATTTATTGCAGTTAAAAACTTGCTAGTACAACCAACACTGACTCACAGCATATTTCCATCATAGCTCATAACATAGAAAAGTGGAGCGCAGCCAGCACTTATGCCCCTGACGAAGCTGCTTGGCAGCAAAACGTGTAGAGCGGCGTAGGTGGAAGGTGGTGTGGATAGCTCCCACTCTTCCCAACATAGATAGGTAGGGGGTGAATGAAGGGAAGGGTGGAAAGGTGGGCACTGATGGCGACCTGAACTCAATGATTAACCCACACGGTGCAAGATTGAATCATGGATATTAGAATCCTTAAATAACTAAAATATACTATTCACCACTGTTCCATTCTACACACTTTTTTAGTAAGTGTGATTTTAGGTACAACTGATTCAGGGAGAGAATCCCACATCTTCACAGCTCTCACTGTAAAAAAAAATATTTAGGCGGAACCTCTTTTCTTCTAATCAGAAGAAGGATTAGAGAGATTATTAAATGATCCCCTTATAGATTTAAACATAGTTATCCTATTACCCCTTAAGCACCTCTTCTCCAGTGTGAACATTCTCAATTTGGCCAATTTTTCCTCATAGCTAAGATTTACCGTTTACCAGCTTAGTTGCCCTTCTCTGGACTCTCTCTAATACAATAATGCCCTGTTTGAGTGATGGAGACCAAAACTGTATGGCATATTCTAGATGGGGCCTTACTAGTGCTCTATACAGTAGTAGAATGACCGCTTCCTGCCCTTAATCAATGCCCCCTTTTAATCAGCTCAAGACCTTATTTGCCCTTAATGCTGCTGACTTGCTTGCTACATTATACCAATGAGCAACATGGAGCAATCCACTTCCGTCTTCCTCTTTCCTTCTCGCGGCGGCGCATGTGCAGTAGAACGAAAAGCTGAACTTTAACTAAAAAGTTGTCTATTTCATTCAACTGTGCATGCGTTTAAAGAAAGAAGACACCGGAAGAGGATCACTCCATGGTGCTCAATTTTCCAGGCTGGTCCAATTTTCTGTTGATAGGAGCACTGGCCCAGGGTTTCAGGTAATTAAATACAATCACTTGGGGGTGCATATAATTTCGCACCCCGAAGTGTACCAAGCCTTTCCAGAAGGAAAGAACCTTTAATGCCCTCCATGATGAGCTAGAGAGTGTGGATGGATAAATATGGAGCTAACGCATATTACATTTTTGTGTCTGACTCAGTATCATCTTCTGGCTTCTTTGCAGCCCTGTCAGTAGGAGCAGAACATGTGAGAGGATCAGTCGGGGGGACAGTGATATTACCCTGCACCTACTCTGTTACTGGAGGGACTACCAGCATGTGCTGGGGACTAGGCCACTGCCCAAAATCGAAATGTCTGGATCAGATCCTAGGGACTGATAGTGATGGAAAGAAAGTTATCTGGCACAAATCTGAGAGATACCGATTATTGGGGAAGATCAAACAGGGGGACGTGTCTCTGACCATCACTGAACTGACCCTCAGTGACTCGGGAACCTACTGCTGCCGGGTGGAGATTCCTGGTTGGTTCAATGACCTGAAGATGGAAATACAAGTTAGTGTGGATGAAGGTAAGAAGTCCAATAGAATCCCTTAGGTATTATTTATATAATGGCACCAATACAGTTGATTACATTTCTTTCCTTTTCCAAACTCTTAAGGTGGCCACTATCATGCCTCAATAATTAGTAGTTGCTATACACAGTAATCCCAGGACAGTATGGTCAAAATCAATGTCGGCATGTCGGGCCACCAGTGGTTGATGAGGTTTGAGTTTCTGATATGTTATTAATGTTCTGATATATGTTACTTTCCCTGTTTATCTCTCATAGAGGAAGAGTATTTTGATGACATTGTAATCCTACCCAAGGTTTTCGCCGTCTTTGCTCCAGAGAGAAAGGCCCTTCAGGTCCACCCAACCACGGTCACACAAGGGAATCAGGTATCAATCATTATTTTGTTACTTTTGTATTTATTTAAAGGGGACTTTACGTAAAAATATAATTTTCAGGGGGACCCAGCTTAATCTAGTTGGTAGCTTCCACTCCCCTGCATAATTTTATTTCAAATATTATATTATTATTATTTTGTTATGAGCATAAAACTAGTTTTTTTTTGTAACTAAAATTTTTTATTAAGAATTAAGTTTTCCAGAAAAAAAAAATAAAACATTCCATGCTGGTGACATTACATATGTACATTATGTAGTAAAGAGCTGATCAAGACAATAAATGTAAACATTGTCTCAAATCTGTATTACAAGCGAAGATCGTTCTGGATATCTTCATACATGTTGAAACATTAACAAACAAACATAAAACAAAGCTCTACCTTGTAAAAAGTGTTTGCGCTTTTGATTGGTACAATATTGTACATTACACTGCTTAGCAGTTCTAACGCCTGACCAAATTCCATTTCTAAGAAGACATCGTACGCTTATTATTGATTAAGAACCTATAATATTAACATCTCAACATATACCACCTGATTATCTGTAAAATTAGTTAGGGATTCTATGGTTTTGCCAACAACTCGTAAGGTGCCCATATAGCTAGAAACGTATGTGCCCTGTTTTGAGTATATGCAATCATGCTTTCAAAAGTCATATTTGAAATAAGTTTTCTATGAACTTCTTGAATAGATGGGGGTTCAACCGATTTCCATTTAGCCGCTAACAGTATTCGAGCCACTGTTAATATATGATTAACCAAAACCTGTGATCATCTAGAGATCTCTTCAATAGGTTTTCCCAACAGAACGGTTATAGGGTCTTTCACCTCATCTTTGCAAGTGACCTTCGATATTATACTGTGGATTTCGGTTCAATAAGCAGTAATAATTGGGCATGACCAAAACAGGTGATATAAAGAGCCTGGTTCAGGGCATCCTCTCCAGCATTGATTAGCGATTAGTGGGTATATTTTATTAAGCCTTAGAGGTGTCATATACCATTGCATCATAACTTTATATATGTTTTCTCTCTGTTTGACACATGTGACTCCTTTCTTGGCATTGGACCAAATAGCTTCCCAGTCCTCTAATGACAAAGTGACATTAAGTTCTTGTTCCCAGAGAGTAATATATTTATGTTTTATGAAATCTGGGAGAAAAAACTAGTTTTATCATTTCACATTTCATTTTCCAGGAGACAAAGGTGACAGATCCACTGGATCCAGTGAAAGAGAATGAGCAAATCTCTGTGAACATCATTCGGATTGTCTTAATATTTTCTCTCCTTCCATTGGCTCTGATTATATTTATGTGTACTCATAGACTACTTGTGCCTAATAAACAGTGATACTGTGCAGCTACACACAGATCAGATATGTCAGTCTTCATACATATCTCATTATGATTTCCATCTTGTTTTATATCACCTCCCCTCCCCCCAGCTTCTATGATGTTACTGGCTCTCCCTGCACTTTCAGCCTTGTGTAAGGCTCCATTGTTCTCTATACAACATTCATATGGCTTTCTATGTCCCACCATGTTTATTTATCTCAACTTAACCCCTACAATGAATGCTGTGAAACTTGTACAACAAACAACACTGGTTCTCACGTTGCTGCAGTCGTTGGACTACTTGACAATTGCAGATGCACCCACCTACAAGAGACTGACTATGTGTGTTGACATGTGCTTTAAGAAGCAATAAAGTTTTGTTGGCAGCATAATGAGGATCATAGCTTGTATGGAGTATGTACATACTAATGTCTATATAGATACATGATAGATAGATAGATAGATAGATAGATAGATAGATAGACAGATAGAGGATAGATATATAGATAGATAGATAGATAATAGATAGATAGATAGATAGATAGATGACAGATAGATATGGATAGATGATAGATAGATAGATAGATAGATAGATAGATAGATAGATAACAGATAGATGATAGATATGGACAGATAGATATGGATAGATGATAGATAGATAGATAGATAGATAGATAGATAGATAGATAGATAGATAGATAGATAGATAGATAGACAGATAGAGGATAGATAGATAGATAGATAGATAGATGATAGATAGATATGGATAGATATGGATAGATAGATAGATAATAGATAGATAGATAGATAGATAGATAGATGACAGATAGATATGGATAGATGATAGATAGATAGATAACAGATAGATGATAGATATGGACAGATAGATAGATGATAGTGTGGTGTGGGCCCTTTAACAGAGGTTGCTGAAGCTTGCTTGGCAATGAAAAAGGTAGCTTTATTTATTTAAAGCAGGAGGAAAAGTATTACACAGCTCTATTTCAGCATGGCATCAGAACAGCAGAGCAGTTTCTCTAGGTCTTTCCTTGAAGAGAGCCAACATCAGACAGAGAGTCTTGCTGACTGGGAGCGGCCTTTTATACCCAAGGCTCCCAGAATGCTTTGTGGTTCTGTGACATCATACATCTCACATTAAACAAAATGTTAAATTTTAACAATAATTGCAATTTCCACATATACATTTACATATTAGTCTTCATGGATTACAACATAAAAAAGGTAAAAAGAAACTCACATTTAAACAAAGTTTAAAATTCCAAGCTGTGAAATGTCTGTGCACAGCTGACAACAATCAGGCTACACCCATGTGTTTCACCAAACCCTGTGCAGACTCATCAACTTGGGAAACTCAGGTAAGTATTTTAAACTTTAAATGTTAACGTTTGAACTCATATATGAAGGGTATATTTTAGTGGCAAGTTGCTTTTCTAAGAGAAAAAACTAATGTTTAAGTGTTGTAACTTTATAGAGCTGCAAATAGACTGCTTTCACATGGCTTTTAACCCTGTTGTTGCCATGTTGAACACAGGAGAAAAAATATGTTTCAAGGCTGAGAATGGTGTAGGACAGACAAGAAGTAATGAAAGACAGATTAAGAAAGAGAGTTTGCGCTGGCCAGCAGAGGTAGAAAAGACAGAGAAGAAAGAAAGTAAGAAAGTACTGTCCTCCACACATATCTCAACAACAAAAAAAAGAAAAATTTATTTAAGTGACATAACTCTGTCACAGATAGATATATAGATAGATAGATAGATAGATGATCAATGATAGATAATAGATAGATAGATAAATTGATATATGAAAGATATATATATATATATCTATATATGATAGATATGGATAGCCAGCTTCCTCTATAGCGTTAAACCCCCCCCCCCTTCATGCAATCGCCGGCAGAAAATATTAGGGTACAGGTTAGCTTTTTGGCTTAACCTCACCTGTGAATTAAACCTCCCCAGAAAATATATTTATTAAAGGAGAAACATAGCGGAAAAACTAAAATCTTGGAAAATTGACTTGCTGCGAAGGCTCGAGATACTACTAGCCTTCTCTGCATTTGTAAAACTCGTTTCTATGTGATCTCCCTGCATAATGGGTTTTTGCTAAAAAAACAGTTACATCAAAGGTTGAAAGGCGTTGTAGAGTGAGAATCTAATTTTTTCCCTTATCTCCTTGCCCCCCCTGTAAACAGGGAGGGCTTATCTGCATGAATGTATAATTTGTTTTATGTCTACCTCTGTGCAAACAGGGGGCCTTGTTTATCTACACTGTGCTAGTCTGCACCTGGACAATAACCCATAGGAGCCTATTCTCTAGAGACCTATGTGTCTTTAAAGGGGACCCGTCACCCAAAAAAATTATTCAAAATCCTATTTTCTCACATTAGTCAAGCAAAATGAACTTTAATTACGCTATATAAATTATTTGAATCTTGTTTCCTTCAGTCTGGGAATTCATAATTATAGCAAGCAGGCAGGAGCCATTTTGTGGACACTGTTATTAAGAAAAGTCTTGTATCATCTCAGAATCTTGTTTGTGCACCAGAATGGGGGACCCGATGTCCATCCCCAGAGCAGTGACATCTTTTCGTTTGGCCGTGTAATGTATGGGGGGTCTGTGGTGAACAATAACATAATATGATGTTTTGTTTCCATTCTGAAAAGTTGGTCATGGCCTCAATAACCAACCTCTAAAGGAAGTCTGAGAGGTTAAACAGTCAGTTGAGAGCTGAAAATATTCTAATATTCATGCTGTAGGAACATGAAGCTTTGCAATGGCGTTCTCCTGCTCCTCCTGATGCCAGGAAAGTGCCCTGCTGCCCCTTTTAGTGAACTGAAAGCTTTGAGAAATGTATATTCCTCCAAAAATAATTAGCTAAAACAAGGAACCAGGAAGAACCACAGCTAGTGGGCAACCAACATAAATATTTTATTCTACAGATAAATATGCACCGGCTTCAGTTAAAAAATGAACCACTTTCAAAGATTGGGCATCTTGTAGGGTGGCTGCCCTCAAGTTAGTCCATAACAGTCCTGTTCCTTATTGCAAGCACCATCTGAGTGATGAGGTGAAGTCTGTAGATGCTCTTTTAATAGAGCCTGCCATTTCTTGGTGGGTACATATTCAAATAAAACAGGTTGGATGGATAAGGTGCCTCTGACATCAAACATGGCACAGGCTAGAGGTGGTTGCTTTTGGGCAGCTGAACAAGCTGAAAACAGAAGATCATTAGAAATTCTGGTTGAGGTTTGGTCAAGTTGTTTTGGCTTTCATCCATTGTTCTTATCTTGTTGTTTCTTCGCAGACCCGTCATTGGGAACAGAACATGTGAGGGTTTCAGTCAGGAGGCCAGGGGTATTACCGTGCACCTATTCTGTAGGCGTTGCACTACTTTCAGTTGTAACAATGAGATTCGCCGGACTGACGGCAGGGAGGTGACCTGGAAGGCATCAGAGAGATACAGATTAATGGGGAACATAGAACAGGGAGACATGTCTCTCACCATCACCCAACTGACCCTCAGTGACTCTGGAACCTACTGCTGCCGGGTGGAGACTCCTGGTTGGTTCAATAACCAAAAGACAGAGATTCAAGTCAGTATCTATGTAGGTGAGAATTCCTTTTACTCAATTGTATCTGGTTTTGTGCCACCTGAAGAACGTCTCTGTTATACTGTCAAAACAGAAACCTGACCAAACAAGTAGAAAAACAATCCTTAGCCTGGAATTTCTTCATTTTTATTCATAGCCAACTTCCTTCACTGCAGACGGGTGGCCAGAGGAGGGTGTTCCATGTGAAGAAATTCTTAGATTCCTATGTTACATAATTGTTGTTCATAGATTCTGCTGTAGACCTATAATGAAGAGGATTTAGGAGTACACTCACTTCTATAATGACCATCCATGCTGATAGGATCACTGGATAGTCTGTTGGAACTGACCCCCTAACCCTAAGGTCCATCTTCACTGCCAATTGTTTCCATGTTTAACAGTGACGGTGGTTAACGTTGCCTTTACCTCCTGGGCTCATGAGCACCCCTTTAATATTATAACATGGCTATTGTTTTCCCCTGATAGCTCCAATGAATGAAAGGCATGATGATATGAAAATCCTACACAAGATTTCTGCTGTCATTGCACCAGACAGAGAACCCCTTTAGTTCCACCCTACGGAGGTAACGCAAAAGAATCAGGTAATGTTTTCTCTTTTAGAGTAATCTCCCTCCAAGAATGAGAATCAGACCAAAGTTATATTAGTTGCTCCTGGAGATTTATCCCCAGCCCAACTCCTTCTACCCTCTCTGTCCTCAGACTCCTCCATGGAGAATGGGGACAGAGACACAGATCTTCCCTGCTAATGGGCCAGGATGACCTTGAGTTGCAATAGAAACCCAAAATATAAGATTTTAAGCCAAATTGTTCGTTCAGCTTTAGTTCTTCTTTAGGAATATATCTCTATGGTTTTGGCAGTGGCCTACTGCTCAGTGGAGTAACTAGTATCAACTGGGCCTGGCTGCAGGGACACGCCCCCACCAGACTCCCCTGTCCTTCTGGTTGTGATAATCCTTTATCATGGCTACAGCAGGCACTAAAGTGGGGTGCGCCCCTGTAATTACACCACTCTCATTATGTTTTAACACTTAACATGCTGGAGACTACTGTGCAGGCTTGGACTGGGGGGCCCGGGGCTCACCAAGGCTGCTATTTCGGAGGCTCCCTGCGCCCCCTCCCCGCGCCCAGAGGCATTTAGGCAATGACGCGAGTTGAGAAACTCGCCTCAGACGGCAGTGCCCCACTGGTTACCAGGTGTGGCAAAAATGCCACTACTGGTAACTGTAAAAGCCTACTTTACAGTATTCAAACCGAAAATTTGCCTCTTATAGCAGAGAGTGCAACTGTGCTCTCTGAGCTATTATCCTGCACTCCCTCCAGTGGCATCATAACCCCCTCTTGGTCCCCCTCCGTCTCCAAAGAGGTGAGCGTGTGGGGTGGCAGTGGGGCAGGAATTGCCCCTGCAGCAGAGCCCCCTCTGGGCCCGCCGCCCCAACTCCCTCCAGCTCTTCCCCCGCATGTACCTGATGTATAACACCACCATATCTGGGTGCAGCAGCACTGCCATGGAAGGTTTACATTCTCTGCAAGACAATATGGAATTGTTTTTGTCATTTAGTTGCTATGGTCATTAACCATAGCAATTTAGTTGAGAATGGGTGCTGGCCAGAAGTCTTATTAAACATTTTTACTTTTGGAATCCATCCCATCCCAATTATTATCTGTTATTATTATAGCAATAATGTAACATTTTATCTTCATTTTTAATCATTATATAATATACTGACTTTTCTAGAAGATGAAGGTTACAATTAACATGGTTCGGATAGCTTCAGCAGTCTCTTCTTCCATTGGCTGTGATTCTATTTAAATGTATTCATATATTATCAGCACATTAAACTACTTAATTTCTCTGCTGCATTACAGCCTGTAATAATACTAAGCACATCAGCCAGTGATGCCTCTATTCAATGCACGTAGTAAGGTAAGAGACTGTAGAAGAAGGTGTTACTGGCACACCTTTCAGTTGCTGCCCTCCTACATGGTTTATTTCCATTAAAAGGAAAAAGCTGTGATCAAGCTTTAATATGGCTAATGGGAGACTGCTTTGGAAGAGAAGACACTTCGGGAGCAGAATCAACCAGGTTTGGAAAAAACTCTAGGCCTGGTACCCTAGAACTGCCCTAGTGCTTGGGGGTATTCTGTAACGCCCAACCCAATACAGGACTTTAACACAAGGGCTATTATATGCTGCTGACTTGTCCCTTACAAAATTCAACCAGACATCTATTGAGCAGTTTAGAAATTCCTTTCTTACCCAAGGAAACATTGACCTCTTCCAAGGGGTCTGCAGAGGCGTGCATCATGAGATAAATCATCATTCCCGGCCTAAGCTCGATTTGAGCTTTTTACCCTTTGATAAGTGTCTACAGGGCATGAAACACATGGGGCCATTGGAGATGCTGATTTTTCAATCTTATTTCTATAATTATTATTTTTACTTTTATATCTGTGGCCCTGTGGATTTCCTAGAGTGTCTGGAGGCCCCTTTTGTTTGTTAAGCTCAGCCCAGCACACAGGTGGCCAAAGATCCATAAAATCAACCAAAGGCCACGTTTAACTTGCACAAAGTGCCAAAGAACTGGCATTGTTTGCTGTGACATTGGTCCCAGTGGTGCTGTATGAGCTACGATATGCCAAGATGTAATTTGGCTCTTTTAAATGTTATGTAAATACTTAGCAATAATATTTATTATTAAAAATAAGTGCAGGGTTGGACTGGTCCAGTGGGGCGCCGGGAAAAAAACCCAGTGGGCCCACTGGCCCAGACCCACTCCCTGCCCTGATTTCTGTCTCCGTCCCTGGTCGCTTCCAAACCGGGTAAGCACATGCGCACTTGGGGGTAGGCGGACAAGCAGAAGGTGGCTCAGGCCGGGTCCAGAGGGAAATTTGCCGCAGTATAGGGGCTCGGGGGGGGGGCCTGAGACAGCAGCCCCTATGGGCCCTGGGCCCCCCAGTCCAACCCTGAATAATCGCTATTGGTCTGTTTTTTTCTATTACTGCTTGTCCTGACTACTGACACAATGTAGCAGTTGTCAGCTCTTCTGCAGCTAACACTGTGATTACCATAATACCTTGTGTGTTCTGGGATTCTCTTTCATTACAGGATTATTAACTGCAGAACAGTGCAAGGAATGATGAGAAATGCAGTCTTGGTGTAGAGATGCTTGCAATAAACATGGCTTGGCTTCCATACTCATGTGCTCTGAGCACATGAGTATGGATGCTAAGCCATGTTTATTATTGGCTGCTATTCCAGCCACTAGATAGGAAAACTCCTGCTAGCAACAAGATTGGGCACATTCAGTCAGACACTGGGGTGATGCGGGAGAAACAAGTGCATTTTTATTATTACATATAGGGGAAAAAAATCATTATATAGTATATATGATACAAGGTGGTTTGTTTTGCCGCATAGGGAGCAGATTGTGTCAAACTTCCCTGAGTCACTCAGCAATTAGTAATTTTTTTAATCCGACAAGTACTTCTTAATTCCATCTTTTTGAAATGTGATCTGCGTTTGTATCCAGAAGGATCCATCCAATGATCCAGCCGATGCCCTGAAAGGAATATAAACATGTCACTATTTCTGTGCTATATTTATGATATACTGAATATACGCTGGAATTGAAGACTTAGGGTATTTACTTTATTTGGCACAACACAATGTCCTTATTAATTCTGCCTACATTACCCCCAGCATTCCCTAAGTACTTATTCTCCACCCCCAGGACATCCCAAACTTTAAATGGGTTGTTCACCTTAACATTAACTTTAATATGGAGTAGAGAGTGATATTCTGAGACAATTTGCAATTGGTCTTCATGTTTTATTATTTGTGGTTTTTAAGTTATTTTTAGTCAGTTTCAGACATCTAGTTGCTAGAGTCCAAATTACCCTAGCAACCATGCATTGCTTTGAATAAGAGACTGAGATATGAAAAGGATTGGGACTTAATAGAAAGATGAGTAATTATAAGCAATACCAATACGTGTAGCCTTACAGAACATTTGTTCTTAGATTGGATCACTGACACCTATTTGAAAGCTTGAAGAAAATAATTTAAAAACTATAAAAAAAAGACCAATTGAAAAGTTGATTAGAATTTGCCATTCTATAACATACTAAAAGTTACCATACAGGTGAACCTCCCCTTTAATGGTGCAAAAGAACTGAGGGGCATATTTATCAAGGGTCAAATTTAGAGTTTATAGGAGTTTATAAAAACTCCCATAAACTTGAAATTTGAAAAAAAAATCGAAATGTATTAAAAAATTCGATTTTTTTAAATTTGGGTGAATAGGATCGACCTTTTTGAGAGTTTTTTCTAAAAAAAAAAACAAAAAAAAACTTTTTTTTTAAAAAAAAAAGTATTTTCAAAAGTCCACCAAACTACTCCAAATTGATCGAAAGAGGTTTCCATAGGCTAAAAGACCAATTCAGCAGGTTTTAGATGGTGAAAAGTCGAATTCTAACTCTTAAAGTGACAGTATATGTTAAATTTCGAAATTTAAATTTCAAATTTTCTTTTAAACTCAAATCTAATTTGGACTATTCCCTAGTCAAATTACACTAAAAAAACTTGAAATTAGAATTTAAAAATTAGAATTTTCAAATCGACCCTTGATAAATCTGCCTCTGAGTGTCATTGGCTTTTGGTACCTTTATGAAACTACACCCCAAGCCTTACTCATGTAGGAATTTAATTACAGATATTCACCCAAATGCCAATGTATTTTGGTTTGGATGTACTTACTACACTTGTATATGATGAAAATCAAGAAAGGGAGGAAGAGGACGATAACCAGTCTAATAATGTTTCCCACTGGACTGCCTGTGCCATCCTGTGCCAGTTCTGTGTCTGATGTCAGGGTTACTTTCAGGATGAAAAGAGGAAAAAAAATATGAACACAGAAAATTGATCATGCCTACCAACAAAGGCATAACTAGAGTGCGCCAGGCCCCCCTGCAAAAAAAATCTTTAGAGGGGTCTAGTCGCACTCCCATCACCATCCTCTCGCCCACTTCCGACCCTGTGCCGAATTGCATCCCCCTTACCCGCAAGTAAGAGAGAGCCTGGGGAAGGGGGTTTCTTGTTACCTATAGAGGAAGCAGACCCCACAGTCCAGGCCCCCTTGTTCCCCAGACCCCCCTTTAACTGTGCTGTTTCCTCTATAGTTACATCACTGTCTACCAATGCCACTTATGGGCCCATTTATCAACTTTCTAATTTTAGTGATTTTAATGGTGTTTTAGACCACAACTAAACCTGTTTTCTCTAAAACCATGGATGCCATGGAATATTAAAAGATACGAATTTAAAAAGCATGAATAAAAAAAAAAGCCCTGAACAATCGAATAGAAATACAAATACATGTACCTCTAAAAATTATAGTTTTTTGGACAATTCCCAGCAAAAGAAAAATACCTCTAAACCTCTAAAAGCCCGAATTAAATGAAAAAGGCCCAATAGGATCAACTCGCAGTGACTTCTATGGGATCTCCACAATTTTTGCCTGGTGAATTTTTTACATAGTAACATTTTTTCGTGTTTCAAGTTTTTCGTTTTATTAAACGTTTTTTAAAACTCTATTAAATTTGAATATATTTGAAATTTGACTGGGGGGTTATTTATAATAAAAATCTAATATCTAAAACTCAAATCGAATTTGACTAAACTCGATTCGAGTTTTTTCAACGAAAAAACCTTGAATTTCAGGAAGGCTACTAACATGTCCAAATTGGTCCCTGGACGTCTACATGAACTTGCCAGGTTTTAGGTGGCAAATAGTCAAATTTGAGTTCTTAAAGGGCCAGAGTATGATAAATCTCGAAATTCACAACTCAGAGTTTTGACCATAAAAAAATGTAAGAATTAGAATTTTCAATTCAACCTTTAATAAACCTGCCCTTTAAAGGAGAAGGAAAGTCGTTTAGCATATGGGGGTGCCAAATGTTAGGCACACCCAAGTTATTGTATTTACTTACCTGAAACCCCCGGATCGGTGCTCCTATCAACAGAAAACTGCACCGGCACATTACAGTGAAAAGCCGAACTTTAACTAAAAAGTCGGCTTTTTCATTGTACTGCGCATGCACCTGCCCCGGAAAATTTGAAGAAAGAAGAGGCCGGAAGAGGATCGCTCCGTGGTGCTCATTGGAATAACCCTGGGCCTTGGGGGCTTTTAGGTGCCTAACATTTGGCACCCCCAAGTACTAAACTACTTTCCTACTCCTTTAATAAATCTTTGATTTGAGTTTTAAAGAAATATGGAAAAACCACAAATTTTTAGATAACTGAAAAAAGTCGACACTTGAATTTTAGTATATAGACCCATTAGAGTTTTCTAACATATATAGCCACAAAAACCTGACGTGTGTGTAGCACTGAGAGCCCAAAAAACAGAATCTTTTTTTGCTGAGCAGGAGTTGGCTGTTTATTCATTGGTATTTACTTTTACTTTCCTGAATCTCCAAGTGAATCTCCTTCTTGAGATCGTTCATTATCCCTGGCACCCTCACCCGGCAGCAGTATATCCCGCTGTCACTGCTGGTTGCCCCCGTGAGGGTGAGAGACACGTCCCCCTGAGTAATATTCCCCAGCAATGAGTAGCGCTCAGATTCACTTTGGATTATGTTCCTGCCCCTCGTGCGGATAATCTCACGGTGACATCGGTGTAATGGGCAGCTGCCTCGCCCCCAGCACATTCTGGAGACGTCCATATTAGGAGGGTAGGTACAGGGCAACACCACGGTCTTTCCCACAAATCCCGTCACGATCTCCTGTGCCGCCGTCAGGACTGGAAAGATTCAGAAGATAACAATGTAGCAGCTTGGCTACCGTGCCCCTTCTATACCCCACCTTCTTGGCACAAAGGGCAATTGCATATTCATTGTAGCGATAAATATAAGAGATCTATTCATTACACGAACATAAGGCATCGGATAAGTTGCATATTGTTTTAAAATATGTATATCATTCTGGTCCATCTGGATTAGCCTGATATGGAGTCAATGGAATCTAGTGACTCTCAGTGCAGGGCTTTCTCTGTAGAGCTATGGGATTTGTTATCCAGCAAGAATTATGCTGAATTATGGAAAGGCTGTCTCCCATAGACTCCATTTTATCTAAATAATCCAAAATTTAAAAATGATTTCCTTTTTCTCTGTAATAATAAAAAAAGTAGCTTGTACTCAACTAAGATATATGTAATCCTTATTGAAAGCAGAGCCATTATACAAACCATTATCCAGAAAACCCCAGGTCCCAAGCATTCTGGATAACAGATCCCATACCTGTTTAGAGATGCTCTCTTTCCCATGGTCAGGCAGGTGCTGTAACCAAATGCACTCAGTTCCAGGGCAAAAAATCAGCATAGCAAATGCGTTTGTGCTTCGGGAGTCATGGAGCCCTTATTGGAATTTCTGGCTGCATTACAGCAGACCAGGGCCGCTGTAATTTCCCTTTTTCAACACGGAAACTTATCTCTGCTAGTGCAGCAAGCGCAATGGTGCTCACTGCACTAGTGAACCTGCTTCAACGGTATGGGGCAGATTTATTAAGGGTTGAGGTGAAAATTTGAATTTTAAAATTCAAAAAAACTCTCAAATTTGAATTGTTAATTATCCAAACTTGATTCGAGTTTTAATTTGAATCCAAATTTCGAGATTTTTCATACTCTGACCCTTTAAAGGGGTGGTTCACCTTCAAACAACTAGTTGTTTTCAGATAGATCACCAGAAATAATGACTTTTTCCAATGACTTTCTATTTTCTATGTGTCACAGTTTTTCTAATATTGAAGTGTCTTTTTTCACCTTCTGAAGCAGCCCTGGGAGGGGGGGGGTCGCCGACCCTGTAAACTGTTCTAAATGGATACATTTAGTTGATACATTTCTTATTTTTGTCCCTGCTGAGCAGAATCTCTGGGTTTCATTACAGGCAGCTGTTAGAATTGATAAAATAGTTGCTAATACTCCAGAGATGCTGCTGATAAATGTATCAACTAAATGTTGTAAAATTGTAACAGTTCAGAGTCTGCACCTGAATTACTGAGCTGCCAGACTCAAACACCAGAGACTGGAATATTCAACTTTAAACTTAGATTTTGGAAAAACAGTAAAAAATAAATAATGGAAAGTAATTGGAAAAAAACTTTATTTCTGGGGAACAATCTAAAAACAACTGAATTGAACAAAAGTGTTTGGAAGGTGAACAACCCCTTTAAAGGGATACTGTCATGGGAAATTTTTTTTTTTCAAAATGAATCAGTTAATAGTGCTGCTCCAGCAGAATTCTGCCCTAAAATCCATTTCTCAAAAGAGCAAACAGATTATTTTATATTCAATTTTGAAATCTGACACGGGGCTAGACATATTGTCAATTTCCCAGCTGCCCCATGTCATGTGAGGTGGGCAATATCGGGCAGATCTGATCGTGGGCCCTAGGGCCCAACGATCGGATCCTAGCATTCGGTAAACGGGCGGTCGGATCGCGGGACCGCATCAACGAACAGATGCGGCCGCGATCCGACGGGATTTTCTGTCCCATCCGATCGAGATCTGGCCGACTTTCGGCCAGATCTCGATCGGGGAAGCCCGTCGGGGGCCCCCATACACGGGCCAATAAGCTGCCGACACAGTCTGTCGGCAGCTTTTATCGGCCCGTGTATGGCCACCTTAAGCTGAGAGCAATAATGGGACAGGCCACACCTACCTGCCATGTTGTATAAAATGTACCAGAAGCAGGGGGGTAACTACAGAGGAAGTAGACCCTGCGGGGGCAGGGTGGGCCAGGGGGTATAGGGGCCCCATAAGGCCCTAATTCATATACAATTTCAATAAATATTGGTAAAACAAGTCAACCACTAGACATTTTAGGGGCCTGAAAGAAATCTCTGTCTGTGTCAGACATCTCATCTGCATTGTGGTAAAAAAACATGGCAACTGTAGTTATAAATGACCCCTAAAGTCTATGTAGTACAATGTGTAGCCTTGGTGATTAGGGTTAGTGATGGGCCAATAAATTTGCCCGACACAAATTTGCTGAGAATTACCACATTTCATTGCAAGCAAATTAATTTGCCAGCAAAAAATCTGCCATCAAAAATTCCGCTGCATCAAAATGAAAAATTGGCGCTAGTAAAATTGACACACATTAAAATTATTCAGACGCCCATTGACTTTAATGCATTTGGACCAAATAGTTGCACGTAGTAGCTTGCGTCAAAATTGACACGGGTCAGAATTATTTTGACGCCCATTGCATTTTGTGAATTTTTGCTGTTTTGAGAATTTCAAGGCACAGATTTGTCCATCACTAATTAGGGACATTGTATAATTAATACTGTCAAATCTGAACTGCGGAGTTCCTTGCCCAGCAGCAATCCAGGTGCATGACATACAATAATATAGTTAGAAAAATAGTATTTTACTTAGAGTGAGTTCAGAATTTTTCAACAAGACTGTGCTGCTGAACTCCATCCGCCAGTCGGTCATTCAGCTGTTTTTACCGGATTAATCCATATGGGAAAACGTCACTAATGAGTAGTCTCTGCTCACTCACAAACTGTTACACTGCTTTTGACAAAGCTGCCATAGTGATGAAATGGAAACTGCCAAGAAACTGCTTATAATCCTACTCCTAGATCTTGCCCCAGTATGGCCACTGGGTGATGTTCGTCTGATCCCGTTTGTGGGCCCTAGGGACAGCTTGGTCTTTTGGCAGCTTTTATTGGCCAGTGTATGTCCACCTTTAGTCAGCCACTCCAGACACTGGGGATACAAAACACAGTCTGTATAGTATGATGTGTGGGCCCTATAAGCAGTTTCTTAGTCACATAGTTAGTTGTAGTTTAACTACTACATAATTTAAATTTCATCACTATGGCAGCTTTGTCAAAAGCAGTGTAAAAGCAGTTTGTGAGTGAGCAGACACTACCCATGTGTGAATGTTTCCTATTGGATTAATCTGGTATATGTGGCTCGCTCAGTAAAGCAGCTGAGTGACCCACTGGCGGATGGAGTTCAGCAGCTCAGTCTTGTTGCAAAAATGTGAACTCACACTAAGGAAAATATTATATATGTATTATGAGTGGCTGCTTATAAGACCTACACATCATACTATACAGAATATGTGTGCACATGATCAGTCCCACATTTGTGTCTAAAACTATTATGTAGTAGTTGAACTACAGCTAACTAGATATGTCTCAAAAGACCCACTCATTATACTATACAGAATATGTGTGCATATTTCCAGTCTACGGTTGCCACCTTTTTTTTTAGCAAAAATGGACACGGGGTGGGCTAGTGATGTAGGGGGCAGTGCAGGAGACATCAGGGGCAGGACTGATTATGTGGCAATCAGCAATTGTCATTATACTTCAGTGTCCTGTTTGGATTTCCTAATTTGGAAATCCAGACTTTTCACCCGGGCAGCCCTTCCAAAAACCGGAATGTCCGGGTGAAATCTGGAAAGGTGGCAACCATAGATCAGTTCCACATAGGGTCGCCACCTGGACGGTATTTTACCGGCCTGGCCGGTAAAAATGAAGCTTGATGCCAATGTTATTAATAGAAAAAAATGGCAAGAATATAGGAAGGCCGGTATTTTTTTCCAGAAAAGGTGGCAACCCTAGTACCACTTTTCTGGCTAAACCTATTATGTAGTAGTTGAACTATAGCTAAGCACATTATAAAGAGACTGCTAAAAGCTAACAGGTGCAAGATTACAGCTAGGAGGAGACATTGGAGTCTAACAATAATATACAAAGCTTATTACTGACTCTGAGGGGCAGATTTATCAAGGGTCAGGGTGAATTTTCAAATGAAAGAAATTCGAGTTTCAAGCTATTTTTGTGTACTTCGGCTAGGGAATAGTCCAAATTCGTTTTGAATTTGAAAAAAAATTAGACTTCGACCATTCGCCATCTAAAATATGCCAAATTGCTGTTTTAGCCTATGGGGGACCTCCTGGAACCTATTTGGAGTCAATTGGTGGACTTTGAAAAATCTAAGCTTTTTTAGGTAACACTTTGAATCGAATTAGATCAAATGCCTTATTCATTTGATTCATACAATTCAAATTCGCTCGAATACGGACCTATTCAATCCAAAATGGACCTATTCGGCCAAAATAAAAAGACTTAACGGGAAGAGGGAAACAGAAACAGGAGTGAATCATAAAACAATGGCAAAACAGCAGGAATGCCCTTAACCAAAATGGCCACACAAGCAGGTTACTACAATAAGAATAGTTATATCACCTAAAATGATCATATTTATGTTTTGCATACTTTTCTTTCTCTACAATCATTATAAGTGCAGCATTATATTTCTCAGCCATTTGTAAGAACTTCCAATTATGAACCTGTAGTGTTTAACAGCAGCCCTTTTAGGAAATGTTTGTTCATGTTTATTACTATGCAGCAGACATTAGAGGGCGCTCTCTATAGCAGGCCACATACTATGCCTTAGGGATGATGCAGCCATGTGCTGGCAACTTCTCATCTTGTTTGTTATATAGCAATAAGCTTTGTTCTTATTGGTTCAGGAATGTGACTGACAGTATTGCTTCACAGAATGGTTATTTTATCTGTTTTGTGAAACAAAACTTTAATTTTGTGGAAAGAATGAATCCTGTACTATAAAATCGTGCTTTGTGTCACAAATATCTATTTTGTCATTCAAATCTAGCTTGACATGTACTAGTTACTTTCACTATTATATATTATGTCCAAGTTTTTTTTTACATAATTCATTCTGTAAGTAACTTTGCACATAAGTGTGTCTGTTACATGGAGGTTATACATTTGTGAGACAGATTGCTTGTTAAAATGTACAGAATGGAGTTTGTGATATAATGACATCCTTTTGTGCACTAACCAGATTTTGTTTTCATTCTTTAATAGAAATAAGTCTTTTGTATATTTTTTTTATCTGTGT
Source organism: Xenopus laevis (assembly GCF_017654675.1). Lineage (NCBI taxonomy): Eukaryota > Metazoa > Chordata > Amphibia > Anura > Pipidae > Xenopus > Xenopus laevis. The sequence continues at coordinate 17,125,879 of NC_054375.1, read as the reverse complement.
ATGGTTACAAATACTTATATACCATGAGAGACATTCATTCTGTGTATTAGGGATAGTTTTGTATACAGAATGTATTTGGGTCAAACGTCACCCCATATGGATGCCATGGGTTACTTTTCCTGAGAAAACCTTGTGCATTTTATTGAATATGGTGTTTTGTGTATAGCATTTGTTTCCATTTAAAACCTGTATATTCTAATCGCACATCGGCTGCTTAGATGTTTTTGCCAGGGCTGCTTTTAACTCCCAGTCCGGCCCTGCTTACAATCTAATGTCACACACACACTCTCTTCGCTAGGGGCAGTTGTATCAGGAGCCAATTAACCTGCATGTAGATTTTTGTAGTGTAAAAGGAATTGTACACAGCATATAATATATATGCACATATATACATATACACACACACACATATATATATGGGTTTTATACTTACAGGAAAACCCCTTTCTAGGCCCGAACTGTCAGTGCAGACATAGTGCGTTATGTTATCCTTCACAGGACAGAAAAACTGTTGATCTTGGCTACTCCTCCTGCTTATATAGATTGACTCCACCTTCCCTCCTCATTTCTGTTGAAAAGCTCAGCTGGTGGAGACATTGCAGATAGAAGGAAGGGCAAGAGACAACAGATTGAGTAGATAGCGACAGAAGATATCCCATTCCCATACTAAAATCAGCCTGGGTAGGACTTACTGCACTGACAGTTCGGGCTTACTAGAAAGTGGTTTTCCGGTAAGTATAAAACCCCCTTTTCTCTAGTCGGCCCTCCTGTCAGTGCAGATGTAGTGGGACGTCCAAAAGCTGTCCTGTAATCTAGGGTGGGTATTATTGCGGCTGTGTAGCTGAATTTGCCTACTCACTGTGCTACCACAGCTTGAATAACTTTACGACCAAACGCTGTCGATTGAGAGGCAAAAACATTTAACTAGTGAAACTTAATAAAAGTGTTCGGTGAGGCCCAGGTGGCTGCTTTGCTGTTGCCATATTCTGAAGTGCCCAAGATGTGCTTTGTGCTCTTGTAGAATGCGCCTTTACTGAAAAAAGTCTGGGCTTTTGTTGGTAATCGTGGGCTACGTTAATAGTCTCTACTGATAGGGAATAATCCAAAGACCGGAGATCACCGAGGTAAAAGGAATAATCCAAGTTTATTATTTATATAATAAACATACACGAGCTCCGTGGGTTCTGAAACACAAGTAGGTCAGAACTGAGAAACAAAAGATTGACCACACATTATATACCCTTCAGGAGAGGAACTTCAATGGGAAAAGGCCTCTCTAGGGAGAAAAGGGAGTATTGCCAAGTATCTATCATAGTGTCTCAGTGTACAATTATCTAGTGTTAGCTAGCTATGTGAACGAGAAGGGAGTAACATAGTGGGAGAGCTTCAAGGCCAGGGCACCTGCTAGAAGCAAAAGGATAACATAACATACTACTGATAAGGACCTTCTCAGATGGCACACTGTCTCCTGGGTAGTCTTGAAACAGTTCATAGAAGGGCCCCATGGGCACTTTGAAACTGCTCAGTCTACCTTGGAGGGGGGCTTAGGAATGCGAGGGGCCATCTAGGGCCTGCAAGACTTTTCCTTCCACAATCCCCCGTTTTGTCAGTTCTTCTGACAACCATAATACAAAACAAACAATTAAACATAGCATACCTTATAAATGCAATGCATACAACCTATATGAGAATACATCTGGTATATAATGTTCATACACTGTGGTGGTTCATTGAAGTCAATTTTTAGACTTTTAGTGTTCTTAGGATAGAACAGAACAGGTTTAGAAGAGCTTGCCTTTAGAAAAGAGTGAGACAATAAGGAGGTACAGCAAGAACAACAGCAACAAATGATGTTAGGTAGACAATAGATGACTAGAAGGATGACACCAACACCAACGAGGACATACAGAATGGTATGGAAAATCTTAGCACTGATATCTTGGAACCATGTGGATGGGTCCAACCAGGGGAAGATGGATTGTTCCTTGTGATTGGTTAAAAAGGTGTCCTTCCTCTGTTAAACCTTTACCAGGTGCTTGTCATCAATGAAATTAAAACTGTACCTAACCCTCCTTGACTAGCTGGAAGATAATCTAACACTAAACAATGCGGCAGAACTTCCTTCTTCAATTGTTGGAGTTCATGACTTACTATCTTCAAACTGTTGTCATATTCATTAGTAATGTTATCAAGCAACAACATACTAGACATAAGGCTAAAGGCTTTCTTAAATGCAACATCTATTTACCTCAGGGGAAGTTAAAGAGAGCTCTTGCCTTACCTTTAGGAAGTGTGCTGGAATCTGAGCTAACTTAATATCTTTAGCTTCCATATACCAGGTGGGATGAAGCAATTTAGCAATCATACATACACCATGGGAGCCTTTTGGTAGCCACGGAAAGGCACATTTACCACAAACAAAGTAATAAGGTGAAGGTAAAGTGTAAGGAGGTGTAGATGATTAGCGGAACTGTTGATACAAAGGCCATCAGAACATAAGTGTACCAACTTACCAATATCCTTGGGCGACACCGTTTTATGAAACTGGAGAAGTGTCAAATTACCCCAAGGCCTGTTAACTATATCCTGACAGGATAGAGATTCTGCTACGTATGTCATACTGCGAGCTGACAAAGGATAATGTGTACATATCCATCAATCAGTAATAGTGTGGATGCTGTTATAACATACATTTTAACAAAAGCATTATCATTAGGCTCAAACAGTTATGCATATAAGTCTCTTTTGACAACCTTATCCTGAGCGGTTGACGACATATTAGCCTCCGAAGTTGGTGAGGCTGCTGTTTGTTTACTTGTGAGTTGTCGTTGCCTGCAGGCTTTATGAGTGCTATCGTCCGCACAGCAACAAAGATAATGATGTGCAGTACGGAGACACAGATGATAAGTCTTTTATCTGGCTTTGGGCCAAAGCATCTTGCACACAGAGACATGATGGTGCTGCTGAGGATCTTCACCCGATGGGGACCTACGTCTTTTGCACTGCACGTTAGGGTCCCTGGGACTTAGGTGGTGGAGGGAAAGAGGCGTTATTATGTCCTACAATTCCCCCCCCCACTTACACCGCAGGTGGAAGTTGAGATTTCGGTTTCCCTTCAACCTTTACAGCTGTTTCTGTGACTAGGAGTACCTGGAATGGTCATTTTCAGCGAGGTTGAAGATCTTTGGCACTGTGTCTCCTTATGAGGATCCAATCTCCTGGAATGAGAGCATGTGGTTCCAGAACATCCGCTGGATCTGGTAATGAAGAATAAACTCGAGAACACAATTTGGTCAGTTCCTTATGTAACTGAGAAACATATTCAGTCATTCGTCCATAGTTCATGCAAAGAAGATGAGTAGAAGGAAAGTACTGAGCCAAGCGTGCTTGTCTCCCAAACAATATTTCATATGGGGAGAGTTTACTTAGCCTTTGGGGAGTGTGCATGACAGACATAAGCACTATATCAAGGGCATCTGGCCACACAAGTTTAGTCTCTGCACATACTTTACTTAGCCTGCTTTTAATAACAACCTTTAGACTTTCCCACTAGCTTGGGGATGAAATGGTGTGTAACATTTGATGAATCCCAATGTCTTTGTGCAGATTAATTACATTACCTGTCCCGTGAAACGTGTACCTTGATCAGAGGATAATACCTCAGGCAGTCCATAACTGCCGACAATCTCTGCAATTAACTCATTAGCTATAGCTTCATCTGAAGCTTTTACAATGGACCCAGGGAATTGGTCAACACAAACAATTACATATTCATAGGTACAACATGTAGGTAACTGTAGGAAATCTATCTGCAATATCTGAAATTGTTACGGTGGTTTAGGTCAGTGTTTGATAGGTGTTGGAATAGTCTTACCTAGATTATATTGCAAACAAATAAAACATAATTATACATACTTGGCTGCAATAGACGAGAACCCGGGGGCAAACCACATTCCTGACACTACATCACATATCCCCCCATAAAAAGTGTGGGTGAGATCATGTGAGGCAGCAACCAAATATGGTAACAGAGCACGGGGTGCAACAGGGCAATCACTTAAATGCCAAACAAAAAAAAACATCACCACTTGGAGTTTGTGTGCATCCGGCTTTAAGCCAATGTTCCTTCTCCTCAGGTTCCATTTGGTCCTGAAGGGCTGATAAAAACAGCACTAGAGGGAACAGGTAGAGTTGGTTCTTTTACAACACATGCTTTAAACATTTTATAACACAATGCTGCTTGCTTTGCAGCTACATCAGCATAGGCATTATATTGTGCTACAGGGTCAGAGGACCCAGTGTGGGCTTAGTACTTAATGACTGCAACCTGTTTCGGTAGTCGGATGTGGCACTACCGTATGGGCTGCAATAACAACTTCGTTAACTGCTCTGAGATCCTTAACAAACCGCCACTCATTCTTGCCGGGCTTTTTTTAATTGGCAAGATGGGCATATTTACAGGGCCAATCCTATGGTTGAACACTCCCTTATCAAGTAACCCTTGAATTACGGGGCAAATCCCCTATACCTTTGCCCTGGACAGTGGGTACTGTGAGATTTTGGGCGGGGGGGGGCCCTTTGGGTCTACTTGTATGGACACTGGTGGGATGGATGACATGAACCCAACATCTGTTGGTGAGAAAGCCCACAAATCACTTGAAACACATTGTAATTTAGGAGGTACAGAATCTTCCTCCTCAGAAATTTCCTTTAGTGACAGAAGATTAGTAGTATCTAGTGCATTGGTCATCTCAGACACTTATGGAGGCAGGACAGGCACAAATACTGCATCCGGATTACAGTATATGGTGCACACTGGTTTAGAAAGGATGTCCCTACCTATGAAACTGTCAGGGATGGAGGCACTTAAAAGAAAGGCAGCTTTTGTGGATACAGGACCAATGGACACTAGCGATGGGCTTGTTTCTGCCATAGGGAGAGGATTTCCTCCAACTCACACTGCCGTGACTACATTACCAGATAATGGCAGGTTTGAGTGAGTCTTTAAAACTGAGCGGGCAGCACCAGTATTCAGTAAACAAAGTTAGGGCCTTTTAATTAATAAACACTTCAATTAGGAGGTCTGGATGGTGATTAGAAGTGTTTGGAAATACTGGTACCGGGGCTGCGTCGCACCTTCAAGCAGGATTTATGAGGGATGCATTGGAATGTGAAGGGGCTGCATCTCCTGCAGGGAAAGGGCTTTCTTTGGGGATATGCACTTATATGCATAATGCCCTTGATTATTACAATTAACACAAACAACTGTCTTTTTGTCACGGTTATCTGACCTGTTCTGCTGTCTGTTAGTTATTGTTTCTGGAGTTTTGGGAATTATCCTGGAAGTTGTTAGACTGTTGCTGAACGAGTAACACCTGCTGGGGCTTAAGAAAGGAGTTCTCAACTTGTGGCAACGGCAATTATCTTTTCTAACTTCTTATGCTTCCAGGCAAGACTATGTATGCTGAGGTTACTTTGAGGATCATTTAGTAGTCCTACCACAAATGTAATAGCATACTGGACAGCAGACTCTTTGGCATCTTGGTTAAATTTGAAAACTATTTCCCAAGAAGCTTCTGAAAGAAAAAAAATTGGTGCTTACTGTACTTTTCAGAGCATGGAAACAGACTCCGACTCTGGCTGGGTCAACAGGGTTAGTATCTCAATACATTTTGTCTAACATTTGGTAATCCCCTGGACCACACACTTTGAGTACAAATAATATATTGGTCTAATTAGGCTTATGAGCACCATTGACACACAAGAGTTCCTGTGCAAATTTGTTTGGATTAGTATGGGGCTGTGGAACATCTTGAAAAATCCTTCTAAGATCTGTGTGTTTTTAGTTAGACGCACTTCTGCAGCGTCCCCCGTCGCCCCCCTTTTTCTCTACTTTGTATTGTACGGGCGGGGTAGAGCTTAGCTGTGGGGCTGGGGACAGCCTGCTTGTCTGTATCTGAGCTATAACTTTCAGAGAACTTATTTCTGAGCTGTTTGTCTTTTTGGTGTAAATTTTTTTTTTTTTCACTGTTCTCTATTATCTAACTTAACCCTTCTGCTATCAACTTTTCTTGTTCCTCTCTTTGCTTTCTAGCTTCCTTTGATTCTGAGGCACTTTCCTGACTTTCTAGGGCACATACTTGACCATTTACCTCGTTTGCTGCCTCTCTCTTGCTTTTAGCTATTACGGGAAAACAACCCATCATAGAGTGGGGAGGCTGACGGCTCTATGTATGCCTTATGAGTTACAACCACTCAAGTCTGTGGGGCTAAAGCTTCTGATATATCACTGCTGTGCTGCGTATGTACTTAAATGCTTGTACTCTTGTCTGGTGATCCCATGTATCGTTGGGAGGAATGGCAAATGACTTACTCTCTGTAAGTGTACTCCACTACATCTTTGCCATATTCAACAGCAATCATACTACCTGGTGAATGCTCTACAGTCACTCTGCCTAGCGACTGTCTTGCGCTCACTCTCCTTGGTGAACGCGCAGAGGTGATCAGCCTCTGTTCACAATCCTCCCCGCTAGGGCGAGATGCTCCTAACGGAGTCTTACACTCATTCTGGCCAAATGCCTTAGTGAGCCTATTTCATCTCAACTAAAAAAATGCCCTCTTCCCTCAAGTACGCAGACTATCTTGGGGTATACTGGGGTCTGACCAGGTAAGTTAGTACAATTCTTATAAGCAGCAAGAGTATAGAAAAGTTAGAACTTTTTCACTTTGCAATTAGTCCCAATCACATGCACATTCATACAGGACACATGGTTAAGACAAACATAGATACCTCGAGTGATCACCTTGGGTCAGGCCTGCTTGCACAGCAACACCCTGTCCGTTTGGAACCGGAGAAGAAAGGAGACAGAACAAGGTATGCTTACCCTGTGTGGCCACTCCTGTCCCGTTAGTTCTCCGGGTCCTCACTGTGGATGGGTGATGTCAGCGTCTTGAGCCTGCCCGCATTATCTCCACCATTTGATAGGGAATAATCCAAAGACCGGAGATCACCGAGGTAAAAGGAATAATCCAAGTTTATTATTTATATAATAAACATACACGAGCTCCGTGGGTTCTGAAACACAAGTAGGTCAGAACTGAGAAACAAAAGATTGACCACACATTATATACCCTTCAGGAGAGGAACTTCAATGGGAAAAGGCCTCTCTAGGGAGAAAAGGGAGTATTGCCAAGTATCTATCATAGTGTCTCAGTGTACAATTATCTAGTGTTAGCTAGCTATGTGAACGAGAAGGGAGTAACATAGTGGGAGAGCTTCAAGGCCAGGGCACCTGCTAGAAGCAAAAGGATAACATAACATACTACTGATAAGGACCTTCTCAGATGGCACACTGTCTCCTGGGTAGTCTTGAAACAGTTCATAGAAGGGCCCCATGGGCACTTTGAAACTGCTCAGTCTACCTTGGAGGGGGGCTTAGCAATGCGAGGGGCCATCTAGGGCCTGCAAGACTTTTCCTTCCACACTACTAACCAATGGGCAATTGACCTCTTCGAAATAGCTAGTCCCTTTTGAGAAAGAGCATAGGAGACAAACAGACTATCAGAGCGTCTGTACGCTGCTGAGCGTTTGAGATAGATTCTTAGGGCTCTCACCACATCTAGTGTATATAGGAGTTTCTCTCGCTGGTGTGTAGGTTGAGGACAAAAGGATGGCAATATAATGTCCTGGTTTAAATGAAAGTCAGACACTACCTTAGGAAGGAACCCATGACCAGTCCTGAGTACTACCTTATCAGTATGCAGTGTAGTCCATGGTTCTTTGCAGGACAGTGCAGCAAATTCTGACACTCGCTTAGCTGACGTAATGGCTACCAGAAAGGGGACCTTAAGCGATTTCAGTTCATGTGATGTTAGTGGCTCAAAGGGAGGTTGCTGCAAGGCAGTTAGTACTAGTGGAAGGTCCTAGGTCGGTAGTGGCTGTGCTCTCATCACACCTTTAAAAAAATGTTGGATTTCTGGTTTGTCAGCCCAAGGTATATGGGTTAAGACGACTAGAGCCGATACCTGAGTTTTAAGTGTGCGTAAGGCCCTTTCTGAAGCCTTCTGTAAGAAATTAGAATACTATGTATTTGGGACTTGTCTTCCCAGTTGAAGCTTTGTCGCTGGCACCATGCTAGGGGATGTTCTCCACACCTTGTAGTATAGTCTTGTTTTGGACTGCTTGCATGCTTGTAGCAAGATATCTATGGCATTCTGTGAGTAGCCTTGCTGCCTCCGCCAACCAGACTCAAGAGCCATGCCATCAAATGTAGCATTGAGGAGTTGGGATGTTTGAGTGGATTCTTGTGATTACCCTGGGAAGAATGGCTAGAGGTGGAAATGCGTACACCATTTCAAAGTTCCAGGGAGTGATCAAGGCATCCACGAATGCCGCTCCTGGATCCGTTGTCCTGGCACAGTAAAGTGGCAGTTTGTTGTTGTGCTTTGAGGACAGCATGTCGATCTGTGGCGTGCCCCACCTGTTCACTAACTGGTGAAACACTTCGTTGTTGAGTGACCATTCGGCATGGTCGACTGTCGCTCTGCTCATATAGTCCGCCTCCCAGTTCAGTATTCCCTGGATGAATACCGTTGATAGATGTGTTACTGTGGGTTCTGCCCATGCTAGGATCCTTGTGACCTCCTGCATGGCTGCGAGTGCCACCCTGTTTGTTTATGTATGCCACTGCTGTGGCATTGTCTGACTGTACTCTGACTGCGTGGGATTGTAGATGTATGGTCCAGCCCTCCAGTGCTAGGGCAATCGCCCTGAGCTCTAGGACATTGATGGGTAGTGAATTTTCCCTCGGTGCCCATGTGCCCTGTAGCGTGTGATTGCGATAAACTGCTCCCCAGCCTCTGAGGCTGGCATCTGTGGTTACAATCTCCCAGTGGATGGGTGCCCAGCTCCTGCGCTTGTCGAGATTATTTGCGTTCGTCCACCGCGACAGACTTTGATTGGTTGTGTGAGATATGTTTATGATCTGTTGTAGATCGTTGTGGTTCTTGTTCCGCTGGTTCAGGAAATTGTTCTGAAGTGGTCGTAGATGGAATCGCCTCCAGGGCCGATACCATAAACCCCAGCAACCTTAGACAATCCTCTGCTGAGGTTGAATGGGCAGTTTGAAAGGCTTTGGTTACGTCTGTCTATTTTGTCTTGTGGTAAAAACACTTTGGGCATGGGAGTTGAAGTTGAGGCCCAGAAATCGAATGGTTTGGCTGTAGTGTATTTTTTGGTAGTTGATCAGCCATCCGTGTTGAGTTAACACCTTTATACAGGTGTGAGTGTCTATAGCTGCTTGAGCTGCTGAAGGTGCTGTGATCAGTAGGTCATCCAGATATGGTAGAATGTTTATTCCCAGTGACCTGAGGTAGGCTATGATCGGGGGTTAACACCTTGGTAAACACACGTGGCGCAGTACAGAGCCCAAATGGTAAGGCCATAAACTGGTAATGACGGTCGCCCAGGGCGAAGTGTAGATATCTTCGAGACTCTTGAGATATTGGTATATGGAGATAGGCATGCTGTAGATCTATGGATGTCATGAAATTGTTTGGTTCCATAGTTGCTATAACTGAACAGATGGATTCCTTTCTGAACCTCTGGTTGGACACCATGGGATTGAGTGGTTTGAGAGAGCACTGGTCTGAATGTGCCGTCCTTCTTTTTGATAAGAAAGAGGTTGGAATAGAATCCTCTGAACCTTTGAGACAGTGGAACTTCTTGTATCACTTTTGCTTGTAAAAGTGAGTGGATTGCTTGTAGTAGAAGCTGCTCTTTTTTTAGGAGTAGTTGAAGAAGTACAGAACCTTCTGGATGGTAGATGGGGTGAAAATGGAATTCTGTAACCTTGTTGAATTATTGTTAGTACCCATGTGTCTGTAACGTGCGTCTCCCATACCCCCAGAAATGTTTGTAGTCTGCCTCCAACTACTCCCGACCCATGCTGGGTCTGTTTCTTGCCAGTGGGAAGGAAGGTACTCTTCCCCCCAGTAACTTCTGATATGATTTGTTTAAGAACGGGGCTCAGTTTCGATGCAGTATCTCCTGACCAATGTTTGAGCCATAATGCTCGTCTTATGACAACTGCGTTTGCTGTTGCTTTGGCTGCTAGTCTGGTAACTTCCATAGATGCTTCTGCTAGAAATGTGAAAGTGGTCACAAGTTTGTCCACTTCAGTTTGTAACTCCTGTATTGATGATGGCGGTTGCGTGGCTAACTCTTGTGCCCAGTGTCTGGCTGTGTGGGCTAAGCCAGCAGAAGCGAATGCTGGTCGAAGTATTGCAGCCGCTTGGACATATGCTCTCTTTAATGTAGACTCCATGCGGCGGTCTAAGGGATCCTTAAATGCCTCCTCAGCTGGTAATGCGGTGTGTCTGGATAGGCGTGCTATTGCCGAGTCCACTCTAGGGGCCTTGTCCCATTGTTTTTGGTGTTCCTCTGGTACGGGATAGGTTTTAAAAAATCTCTGAGTGAGAGCGATACGCCTCTCAGGTTGATTCCACTCAGTCTCAATGGCTTGTGTAATAGAGTTGAATACTGGAAAAGTTACTTTAGAATTCTTTTGAACGCCTAGTAGTCTATCGGCTTTGGAAAGTGTGACTGTCTTGTCTTTGATTTCTAGTGTTTGCATCATCTCCCTTAGTAACCTCTTTGATACCTCTGGATTGGTAGTTAGGGTGTGTTCAGTTTCTGATTCTGAATCAGTAGATGAATGTATCTGATCGGATGTGTACTTATTTGGGAAAGGAACGACACCATCATCTGAGTCTGACAGTAACCCTTCCTCAGAATCAGAAGGGGAATCTGTTGTTAGTGTGACCTTTCTCTTCTTTGTTTCTATAGCTGTCTGTTTATTACTTGTAGATGTTGTAGGAAAAGGTTGGACTGATTTCATCATCCACTGTAGGAATTCCCCAAATTGAGGGGGTACTTGAGTCTGAGGGCTAGGGGGTGGTTGATTCCAGGGTGGAATTAAAGGAGAAGAGTCAGTTGTGCCTGGTTGTGTAGGAGTAGGTGGTGCTGGTAGTAAGGGCCCCCGGGGATGACCTGTTCTCATCCATATTGGGAGTAGAAACTGGCCCTTGTGATAAAGGAGGTTGTGGGGACAATGTGGGTGGTTCCTGTATCCCTGCTTTGTTTGTCTTAGCCTTACAGTCTGAACAATAATTTCTCTCAGACGTTCTCAGGGAGTGTTTGCAAGTTTTGCACTTAGGTAATTTGTCTGGCTTCCTAGTCTTTTTGGTAGCCTGAATGTATGCTCTGAGATCAGTTAGAGAATCTGCTTTCTCCATGTTTGAGTGAGTAGTTCCAATAATTAAGAACGCTTATACATTCACCATCCATCAGGTATAATGTCTCTAAGTCCGTGGTGGATTAGTCATGAAATGTGCCGTCTATTAGTGCCCCCAGGCTCCTATTATGGCACCTGCTCTGCTGCACTGTTCTCACGCCGCCGACCGCCTTACAATGCCTAAAGCTCCCGATAGACGGGACGATTCCTCTTGCCGAACGACCGATTTTAGGGAAGCCTGTCCGATCCTTCGAAATTATCGTGCGGTTAGTGGGATTCGAACGGTCGTACATCTTACGATTTTTCGACCGACATCTGTCAGGAAATTGATCGGCCAGGTCAAAAAATCTTTGT
>NC_054375.1:16416731-16506731 GCF_017654675.1 Xenopus laevis | reverse complement strand
AATCGTTCGATCGAAGGATTATTCCTTCGACTTTGATATTCGAAGTCGAAGGATTTTCCTTCCCCAGTCGAATATAGAGGGTTAATTACCCTCGATATTCGACCCTTGATAAATTTGCCCCTAAATGAACGTCCTCCAGCGGCCATTTTAGGAGCATAGGTGGACATTTGGCGCACTTTCATTTTGGATAGCAAAGGAGAAGGAGCTAAGTTTGGAAGCTGCCCAAAAATTTTGGAAAAATGGCTCACAGGGGGAGGAGAGGAGGAGGAATGTGGCCAGGAATGGGGGGAGGAAGTTAGTGGTGTGGGGGCCCAGGACTTGTTTGAGGGGGGCCAAGAGGAAGGAGTGGAGGGAGCTGCCTCTCAAACAAGTCCTGAGTGCAGGGGTTAGATAGGGGGTCTAGTGTTAGGGAAGCCAGTGGGGGGGGGAAGTTTCTGGGATGGCAGCCAGGACCGGTGGAGGGCAAGGACCACTGAGGAATTGGAGGATTCCTCAGTGCCCTTGCAGGAGGTCACCTGGCCTGTCAGTGGTTCCCGGGGCAGGGTGCAGCGTAGGTTAGGGAGGGGACCCCATTAGTTAGGGAGGGGAGCCCAGCAGGTAGAGATAGGGTAGGCCAGGGGGGAGAGGCCAGCAGGGAGGGAGTGGATGAGAGGCCACTTAGGGCCAGAAGAGGAGAGAGGAGGAAGAGGAGGAGGGCCCTCGTAAAAAAACCCACCATTCTCCAGTGAGGAGAATGCAGTGCTAGTGGATGAGGTGCTGCAACAATGGGACATGTTGTTTGGTGCGCAGTCCCATCTGATCCCTGCTGCCAGACACACTCAACTATGGCAGCAGGTAGTGGATCGTGTGAGCGTTGTATGCGCTGTGTGCCGTAGCGGACCTGCGGCATACAAGCGTTTCAGCGACCTGAAGAGATGCATCAAGAGAAAGTATGTGGCCCAGAGGACGAAGGTCCAGAAGGCTGGCGCTGGGACTTCACCCCCCATCCGCCTCCAGGCCTTTGAGCACCACCTTCTGGACACCATTGGTGAAGAGGTCTGCTGGTTGGAAGGCGAATATCTGGACTCAGATAGGATACGTAAGTTTACATTTCTTCAAACAATATATTTAATATATTAATCACTGTCTATGCTTGTTTCTTTAGCTTAACGGACGTATTTAGCTTGCTTGATCCTTCGGGTGCAACAGCCCTATAAAAAATTTTTTAGCGATTTAACTTCAACCATTGTGCCACAATATACTTCTTAGTCCTAGCTAAATCCAATAGTGACGTACTTTCACCTTGTGGCTAAAATATTAGTCTTCTAAATATTCGCCTCCCACATGCCACTCAAGTGTGTTATAGAATGTACAGCTGGTAATGACCATTTTTGTGGTTGTGTCACATGAATCACTGTTCATCAGAGCCGGGCCCACCCGGCCAGGCGCCCTAGGCAACCTGGCTGGCCACGGCACCGGCTCAGAGTCACAGCATTGCAGTTCACGGCAGCCATCTTCCAGGTCTTTTTTCGGCGCTTCTGCAATTTTCGTCCATTTTGGCGCATGCCTGGAAGATGGCCACAGTGAACTCTGATGGTGTGACTTTGCACCAAAGGGTTAGTAAAAAGTTAGGACCATTTCCCCAAGGGGGGCAGCTAGGTTGGGGGGAGGGGGGTCTATGTGGGGTGGGGGGAGGGTTTTTTTGGTAAAGGGTTTGTTTCTCCTTTAAGTGACATTAGTCCTTAGGACTAGTTATGAGACCATTGTTTTGCAGGAAATAAACACCCTATACTCCAATGAGTGAAAAAGATTGTCACATATCTAAAAAATATATTAGTTGGCCATTTACTTCAATGCATTTGTTGAATTTATCCCAATTTTTCTAATATTTGCCAAAGCAAAACAGTCAGATTTGCCATCAGTACAGCGCCAAGTTTTTCTGGAAATTACAAGAATTAACCTCTAACTGTCTGGACGTGCTGCAGAAGCTCATTTCATAAACACAAATGGAGCAATAGTGCTTGAAACTCTGTTTAAAGGAGAAGGAAAGGCTTTCAGCACTTGGTGGTGCCAAATGTTAGGTACCCCCAAGTGATTGTATCTAATTACCTGAAACTGGTGCTCCTATCAGCAGAAAAATGCACCGGCACCAGTGAGCACCACAGAGCGATCCTCTTCCGTCTTACTCTTTCTTTCGTGTGGCTGCACATGCACAGTAGAACGAAAAGCCAAACTTTAGCTAAAAAGTTCCGTTCTACTGCGCATGCGTTTGCCCCGGGAAATTCGGAGAAAGAAGAAGACGGAAGTGGATCGCTTTGTGGTGCTCACTGGTATAACCCTGGACCGGTGCAGTTTTCTGCTGATAGGAGCACCGGCCCGGGGTTTCAGGTAAGTCAATACAATTACTTTGAGTACCTAACATTTGGCACCCCCAAGTGCTGCAAGCCTTTCCTTCTCCTTTAAAGGAGAATTCAACCCCATAGGCGCAAAAATCCCTCCCCCCTTCCCTGCGTAGGTCACGAAGATTCCAAAAAAAAAATGGAAAACTTTGGGAATGAGCACCAAACAACAAGTCCCATTGTTTTTAAAATCCTGATCCATAAATACGGCATTCTCCTCACTGAGGGGCGCCATACTAGCATCTCGTGGCGCCCTTTCCCAATAACATCTGGGAAACACATAACATCTAATTGCTCTTATACATTATAGTGTGTTTGGCCGATAACTAATTTGCAGCGACCTGTGTGTTGGCCTCCTTGAACATACATGCACAAGAGAAGCAATTGTTTCATCCATACTTGCAACATGCCAAATTCTGTTTCTTTGGCCAAATCTGAAACATCTTTCCGTATATGGTGTGAATGTTATATGCCTGATCTTGTGCTGTGCTCAAACACAATTTCTGAACTGCATTTTGCTTTTGAAATATCTGCCTATTGTATTAAGTGCACTTAAGGGCAAGTTTTGTGTTAAAAGGCACATTTGTGTGTACAGACATGCAAAAGAAACATGCCTCCTCACTCACTGTGCTATGACGCACTTAAAGGGCCATCAACTTTAACTCCTTTTCCTCTGTTTCACAATGTAATGTGCAGAGGAAACATATATATGGTTTTAAATAACATCTTTTGAACAATATTATGCACTTTAACCAATGATGGTCTTCCAGGGCCTAAGTCTGCAGCCTAGCATATGGGTAAATGTCTCCTCCTCCTCCTGCTGGTCTTAGAAATTTTAGTGGGCAGCTCCAGAATGACCTCCTTCTCCTTTGCTATCGAAACTGAAAGTCCAAGCCTTAAAGGGCAACTGAATGTTGTATTACTATGCACTTTAACCTATCATAGTCCTCTGGGGCCTAAGTCTGCAGCCTAGCACTGAGCAAAAGGGCAACTGAATGTTTTATTACTATGCACTTTAACCAATTATAGTCTTCCGGGGCCTAAGTCTGCAGCCTAGCACTGACCTAATGTATTTGTGGCTGTTGAGAAAAAGGGAACCAAACATGTTTACAAAAGTCCTTAATGTTAAGTATTGTTTGTGATGTTTAATATTTTTACATACTGTGTATGTTCAAACTGAGCCGTGCCTTGTTACCCTCACCTGGCTGTTGTGCCGCATCAAATCTCATGAAGTAAAAGTGTTTGCTGGCAACTGAGTAACCTTTTCTAAAGCACTGACCTTTAGTGGTCAAGGCCCATTAGAGGATACAATGAAAGCTCAGACCAAGTTTATGATGTGCCCTATGCCTAGGGTACCTATTTCTATTTCTTGTGCAATTCTTTTTTTTATACATTTTCTCATAAAATATACCTTTGTCAGAAATACATCTTGTTGGATGTTTTGGAATATTTCTTAATATATTTCATAAAATACCTACACTTGAAAATGTTTCATGTTTTATTTACTTTGAGTAATGATGATAATTATTTCAAGCCTATTCTTTGTGCAAGGCAAGAAGGTATAAAATATCTTGGTAAAAGATATTGCCTCTATGTCTATAAGTAGCCAATCATTGGTAGAAACACGGGCTATGGGATTTCACACATGCAAGGAAAGCATGACTTCCCCTTTAAAAAGTGAGGTCTCATATATTAGCCTCACTTCCCCTTTAAAAAGTGGAATCTCATATATTAGCCTCACTTCCCCATTAAAAAGTGGAATCTCATATATTAGCCTCACTTCCCCTTTAAAAAGTGGAATCTCATATATTAGCCTCACTTCCCCTTTAAAAAGTAAGATATCATATTAGCCTTACTTCCCTTTTAAAAGCGAGAACTCATATATTAGCCTCACTTCCCCTTTAAAAAGTTAAATATAATATATTAGCCTTATTTCCCCTCTAAAAAAGTGAGGTCTCATATTAACCTCACTTCCCCTTTAAAAAGTTAAATATCATATATCAGCACGGGCTATGGGAAACACGGGATATGGGATTTCACACATGCAAGGCAAGCGTGACTTCCCCTTTAAAAAAGTGAGTTCTCATATATTAGCCTCACTTCCCTATTAAAAAGTGCATTTGGACATTTGAGCGTCAATATCTCTTTAAATAATCTTGTCTAAAATTTAAAAAACCTGTTTCAGTATGTAAAGGAAAGGCTAATTTAAATTTAGAAAAAAATCGGATTAAAAAAGAAAAACACGAAAATATAGTGATTTCAACTGCCCCATAGGACTCAATGGTCCTGGACAGCTCAAACCTACCGTGGTTTTTATTTTACTTCAAAGTCCAAATTGAAATTGATAAATTCCGATGGCTTTTCTGAAGGCACAATGTTTTCGGCGTCAACCGAAATGACGCCCATAGACTTATATGGCGTTGTGCGTAAAAAAAAAAAAATGCACGTCAAAAACAATTCGCCCATAGACTTTAATGGGCGTTGGCGACATTTCACCGGTGCCAAATTTTTGCCGAAATGGGTCAAATTCGCTCATCCCTACTAAGGTGGAAACATATACATTGCCAGCAAGTCTCCCTGTACTAAGGGTTAACACCTTGTGTGCTAGAGGTGAGTGATTACATCTCTGGGGGTTAAGCCACGATCAAACACAGGCAACAAGCAGAACTGGGAAGGTGTTAACCTCGGGATTCCCCCTTGAACCGTAATTTATCGCTACATCATCCGGATCATGGAAAAATCACAAGTGTCACAGAGGCTCATGAAATATGCAGAGCAATCAAAGGCAATTTATCCAATGAGAAGGCTCTGAAATATTAATGAGCGGCTGAAAGGTAAAGAAAGAGCCAGGCGGGCTGGTGAAGAGCGACATGCTTCAGATCAGGTGGCACATGCCGACCGAGGGGCAATGAGCTTATCAGGGTGGTAAAAAGCATCCTACCACTGATTTGTGAACGGCATCTCCCATCATCCTCTGCTGATTAGTCATAGGTCCACTCCCCCAGGTACACACTTGCAGGACATCTGATGGCAGAGCTGAATGGGTGCAAATGTTCTGGTAGCTTGGAGCTTGCACAATTTCTCCAACATGCATGCACCAACCCTTCAGCAGATGGGTGGAGTTCCAAAAGTTGCAGCCCATGGTAAAGTGACTTGTGCCATTTAACTTTTACTCTCCATTCACTGAAGTTCTAGAACCTGGTTAGGTATAAATGGCACACGGTGCTCTTGCTCATGCCAGAGTTTAATACAAAATCCACTCACCCAGGATTCGTGATACAGGACAGTCAGCAAGTAGAGACTGTAGTCCCGGTTCTGTCTCCTTACTGGACACCTGGTACAACGGAACAGATTACACGGTGTATAAAAGTGTATCTTGTATAAAAAACCGAATGCTAGGACACACAAAGAAGACACATATAGATCCTATACATTGAAGTGCTGGGCTTAATACAAGGGATTTTCTCTCGGGTTCTGCGCCAACATCAAATCACCCACAGTTTCTTGTAATACATAAGCAAATTGGTCATCTTCAGCTCCTCTATAACTCTCACACCCATTTTTCTCAAGCTATGGTAGCCTTTACAGTGATCCCACCAGACTGTTTATGTAATTTGCTACAGTTTACCCCTCCCACCATCCCAGGAAAAAGAAAGGACACGAATGCTGTAAGTACCTATCAGAGCGGAGGGTAAGGGTATCGGTTGCTGCATTGTATCTCGATCCTGCAAGTTTTATAAGCTTCTTCCTGGAATGATCATCCAGATTGAGACTGGACAGATTCACCTGGAAAGCAGAACAGTGATTTAGGGAGACAGAAAGAGCTGGAGTGTAGGTGGCATAGACAAACATCAGAAAATGTTTGCCATTAAAGCAAAGGGAATCCAAGTTTATCTGCTGCATTTATGGTCACACAGTTGCCTATACAGCATGCTTAAAGGAACAGTTCAGTGTAAAAATAAAAACTGGGTAAATAGATAGGCTGAGCAAAATAAAAAAAATGTTTCTAATATAGTTAGTTAGCCAAAAATGTAATGTATAAAGGCTGGAGTAACTGGATGTCTTACATAACAGAACACTACTTTCTGCTTTTCAGCTCTCTAACTCTGAGTTAGTCAGCGACTTGAAGGGGGGCCACGTGGGACATAACTGTTCAGTGAGTTTGCAATATATTCCTCAGCATTCAGCTCAGATTCAAAAGCAACAGTTATGACCCATGTGGCCCTCCTTTAAGTCACTGATTGGTTACTGCCTGGTAACCAGTCAGTGGAAACCAAGAGAGCAGGAAGTAGTGTTCTGGCTATTATGTTAGACACCCAGTTACTCCAGTCTTTATACATTACATTTTTGGCTAACTATATTAGAAACATTTTTTATTTTGCACAGACTATTTATTTACCCAGTTTTTATTTGTATACTGAATAATTCCTTTAAACCAAGTAGCGTGCACATACTCGTTCCCATTTTACACCTACACACATGGACATAAATCCTATTTCAATCCATTCTTACAGATTTCATATATTCAAGACGTTTACGAGAATAATTTCAGAAAAAAAAGGGAAAGACAGCAAATATTTACCTTATGTGATGGGTTTCTATGGCCAAGGTAGATAAAATAATTAGCTCCCTTCATTCTAATTTGTAGGGATGCACCAAATCTAGGATTCGGTTTCGGGATTTGGCCTTTTTCAGCACGATTCGGATTCCGCCAAATACTTCTGCCCGGTCTAACTGAATCCTAATTTGCATATGCAAAATATGAGTGGAGAGGGGAGCGTGACTTTTGTCACAAAACAAGGAAGTAGAAAATGTTTTCCCTTCCCACCCTTAATTTACATATGCAAATTAGGATTCGGATTTGGTATTCGGCAGAATCTTTCGCGAAGGATTCAGGGGTTCGGCCGTATCCATTGCGGATTCAGTGCATCCCTACTAAATTGTGACTATGAGTCAAGCTGTCACTTCTAAAGCAACAGCAGCATTAGATTTTTGATATTAATGGTCACGAGCAGCGTTGCACTTGGTCACTACCTGCGGCTTGGGCAACCGTACCTGGCTCGATTTAACAGCTGCTTACCCCCACAGGGAAAATGATCAAATACAGAGAGATAAGGCCACCCAGAATATTGTTTAGGGGTTAATAGATAACTAAACACAGCAGGACTCCCTGCAAGACAGAGCTGAATATCACCAACAAAACACTGGTACAGGTGTCACTTACCTGCATGCTTACCACACGGGCTTTAGGGTTCCGGAGTGAAGGACCAGCAGAGACATAATCCACAGTCTGGAATTCGATTGGAAAATGCTTTTCGCACAGCTCATCGCTGGAGAGAGCAGACGGCCACTGGGTGCAAAATTCTGAGGCAAACATGTGCAACACGCCAATTAGAACAAGTACTGTACAAACTCACCCCTGTTGGCCCTGTGAGGCCGTCTTAAGACAGATAGGCCAAGTGTAGCCACAATCCTGTTGCCCCATGAGCAAATCACAGAGACAAATTCAGTTACAAGGACACTGACAGGTAGAACCATCGGGAAATGCCAAGATGTTAGGCACCTCCCAGTTATTCTAGTTGTTTACTTCAGACGGCGGGCCAGTGTGCCACTTCCTCCAAAAATACACCAGCTTGGGGTATTTTCTTCTTGCATATTCCTTAAAGGAGAACTAAACCCTAAAAATTAATGTGGTTAAAAATTCCATATTTTATATATACAGAATATATACAGCAATGATCCAGGACTTCAAACTTGTCTGATGCTAATTGCACTGGTTTATGTGCTGCCATGTAGTAATTATCTGTTTTAATTACTAATCAGCCTTATATTGTGACATTTCTATTCTATGTGTACTGTATATTGTGTGTCGGTCCCTAAGCTCAGTAAGTGACAGCAACACAGCATGTGCAGTGAATCAGCAGAAAAGAAGATGGAGAGCTACTGGGGCATCTTTGGAGACACAGATCTTCCCTGCTAAAGGGCTGTGGTTACCTTGAGCTGGTACAGAAGCCCAAAAACAGGAAATTGTTTATACATACCGTAATTTCTGTTTCCTGGTCACTTCCATGGCAGCATTCACCCATGGCTTAATTCCCCCTGCAGGCCAGCAGACAGGACCTCCCACTAACAATTCAAAAGTTTCACCTCTTCCCTTACCCCCTTGTCTCAGTATTAAAGCTGTCCCCTAACTAAAAAAGGGTGGGAAACTCTCCGGTGAATGCTGCCATGAAAGGGACCAGGATCAGAAATTATGGTATGCATAAACAATTCCCTGTTTTCCCAAAGTCACCCATGGTCAGCATTCACCCATGGGACATCGCTAAGCTTAAAACAGAGGGCAGGACACAAATGCATTGAACAGAACTTTAATTAGTGGAATACACTACAGATTGTAAAACTTTTCTCCCAAACTTAGCATCATGGGAGGACAATACATCCAACTTGTAATGCTTCAAAAACATATTCAAAGACGACCATCTTGCAGACGCTTTCTGGCGACTCCCTGGCTTGCACCACCCAGGAACTTGCCAATGCCCTGGTGGAGTGAGCCTTCAACCCTTTTGGAATACGCCTTCCTGCCACATTATATGCCTTTACAATAGCTGCCACAATCCAGGTACTAATTGTTCTCTTCGTTGGGGCTTGCCCCTTTTTGTATCCATTCGGAATTATGAACAGATGTTCCGATTTCCTCCATATCTTTGTTCTTTCTAAGTAAATTTTAATGGCTCTCACTAAATCCAGAGTGTGCCACATTTCTTCTTCTGCCAATGTAGGCACTGGAAAAAAAGAAGGTAAGATGACCTCTAAATCCATATGAAATTTTGACACAACTTTCGGAAGGAATCTGAATGCGGGTTTTAACACCACCTTATCTTCAAAAATCACTGTATGTGGTTCAGATGCTGCTAGAACTGCTATTTCTCCCACTCTACAGGCCGATGTTACCGCCACTAAGAGAATCACCTTCCAGTCATATTACAGTCTGTGACCTCCTCCAAATCAAACGGAGACTTAGTGAGGATTTTTAAGACCAAAGGAAGATCCCACGGTGGAAGACACTCCCTCTTCACTGGCCTCACTCTCATTAGAGCATTAAAGAATCTTCTCACCAGCGGTTCTTCTGCCCAATTTTTCCTTGTCCCGAAATTGCTGATATTTGGTCTCTCAGAGTACTTATCTGCAACTTTTTCTTGTACCTCGAGAACAAAAATTCTATCACTACAGTGCAGGTCCGGACTGAGAATTAAAATAGGCCCTGGCATTCTAGGTACACAGAGGCCCAATCAGCCTACATAGAAGCCCAAACAACCCCCACCAGCCCACTAAATAGTGACTTTCTATGGCACCTTATATCAGCCCCTCTGGCATTTGCCAGAACCCACAGATTGCCAGTCAAAACCTGCTACTGTGAGTGATGGAGACAATGGATTCCCTTCTTTCTCTGTCACAAACTTTCCCTACGCTCTATAATATTGTTGTGAAGTGCTTGCTTTTCTTGACTTCAAAAGTAAGTCTATGACTTCCTCTTTAAGAAATTCATTCTCTCCATCTCAACCGCCAAGCCATCAGAGACAGATGATCTAGCCGTTGGATCTGAATGGATCTCTGTGGCCAATCTCTGGAGAAGGGGAAACCACCGTCTCCTGGGCCAGAAGGGAATCACTGCAATGGCTTCTGCTCTGTCTTTCTTTATTTTCTTCAATGCTCTCCAAATTAAAGGACATGGAGGAAAAACATAGATTATGCCCTTTGACCAAATCTGTTTTAGGCCGTCCACTGCCTCTGCAAACTTGCAAGGGAACCTCGAGAAGAATCTCAGACATTTTCTGTTCTGAAAGGATGTCATCACATCTACCTGTGGCTGACCCCACCTTTCTACTATTTTCTCGAAAATACTCTTGTGCAGACTCCATTCTCCTGGATCCAACACTGTTCGACTGAGGAAGTCTTTATATTTTCTCTTCCTGGAAGATGGATTGCTATTAACCCCTCTATCCAATTTTCTGCCCACTGGAATAGAGGCCTTACTTCTACCAGTAGAGCCATGCTTCTGGTACCGCCATGTTTTACTATATAGGCGACTGCCGTAGTACTGTCTGACATCACCTTTACTTGCTTGCCCTTGAGAAGATGAGAAAAGTAAACAAGAGCCTTTTTTATTGCTCTCAACTTCAGAATATTTGATGACATGTTTTCTCCTCTCCATGTGCCTTGTACAACTCTCTCTCCTGTGTGGGCTCCCCATCCCACACTTGAAGCATTGGTGGTTACAAACCACCCAATTTGGTTCTTCTAAAGGAAGTCCTTTCGCCAGATTTCCTAGTCTGCACCACCAGGATAGGGTCCTCTTGACCTCCTGTGGTATCAGCACTCTTTTTTGTAAATGTAGATGAGGCTGACTTACTTTTCTTAGAAGAAAAAACTGCAATGGCCTTAGGTACCATCTTGTCCACCTCACTATTTGTATTGTTGCAGACATGGGTCCTATCACTTTCAGACAATGCTGCACGGAGACTATCTTCTGTCTCTTGAAATCTCTTACCAGTTTGATCACTTTTTCTTTTCTGTCTAGAGGAAGACTGACCACATTTTTCTCTGTTTGGAAGAGCACCCCCAAATATTGAAGTGACTGAGTGGGAACCAAATTGCTCTTTTCTTGGTTTATCACCCAACCATTGGCTAGTAAGACTTGTCTTACTCTGGCAGTATGCTCCTCGGCTTCTGATCTTGAGTTTGCCACCACCAAGATGTCGTCCAAATAATCATACACTGCCAACCCTTCTTTTCTTAACTCCGCGATGAGTGATACTAAAACCTTTGTAAATACTCTCGGGGACTGGGCTAGCCCAAACGGCAGGCATCTGTAAGTATGTAGTGCAATCGGTACATGAAAGTAAGTGTCTTTCAAGTCTATGCTTGTCAGCCAATTTCCTGTTCCTACTACTTGCATAATGGAAGTTAGTGACTCCATCTTGAATTTCCTTACTTGTAAAAACTTGTTTAGTTTCCTCATGTCTAGCACTGGCCTTACCGCCTGATACCTTCTTTATCAGTCTTGAATAGAATTCCTTCCTTCTTTCTTGCAGAGGAACTATTTCTATTGCTCTTGACTTGAACAATTGATTTAAGTACTCCTGTGCCAACTTCTTGTTTAAATCTATTCCTCTGATGACTGACTATATGAAAAAATCTCCTTTGGGCACTTCTTTGAATTCCAGGAAGAACCCTGATTCTACAACGCCTTGTACCCATGCGTCCTTTATCGTTGTGGCCCAGACATTCGAAAAATTGACCAACCTGGACCCTACCATGCTCTGGGCCATGCTACCCTCATTGCTGACTGGAGGTAGATGGGGTAGAGGAGAAAAACCCAAGTCTTTTAGAAGCCCCCCTGGAACTTGGACGACCCGATCTCCAAGAAGACTGCCTTGAGTATTCTCTCCCAGGCTTGTACTGTCTCGAAGTTCTAAACGACTTCTCTTTTGCTTTGTTGAAGCTAGAGTCAAACCTCGCTTTCTTAGCTTGGTTCTCTTGCAGCAGGAACACACTTTTGCCTCCTGATACCTTCTTGATAATTGCATCAAGCTTTTCTCCAAATAACATTTCTCCTTCAAATGGTAATTGACACATATCTAGTATAGGTCAATCTAAAAACAACTGGACTTGCTGAGTAATCAATGAAGACGTTTCACTACTCATCCGAGCAGCTTCTTCAGTTCAACTGACTGGTGTGGGAAGTTCTCGGCATATAAACTCTTCCACTAATCCATTTACAATGGCACATTGTAACTCTTCAAAGAGGTGACATCTGAAGAAACTCACAGAGGTGTTGATTCTGTGTAGTTGTGATAGGATTATCCAATATGTCATGCAACTCCTAGATACAGGTGTTACTTGTGAGAGTTGCATGAATGGACGTGTGAAGTGTTCTGAATCCGCCGGGGTACAGATGTTAGAACAGCATTGTATGTAGCAGACAGGTGGTGTCGAAGGCCCCCACCTCTGTTCAGAGATGGTCTCTCCACCTTGACATGAATCGCCTCTTTCACGCCTCGTTCAAACCAGCGGTCTTCTTTATCCAAGATTTGGACCTTGCTGTCTTCAAAGTAGTGTCCCTTGTCTTTTAAGTGTAGAAAGACAGCTGAGTTTTGCCCTGTAGAGTTCTCCCTCCTGTGCTGAGCCATTCGCTTGGAGAGCAGTTGTTTTGTCTCCCCGATGTATAGATCTGTGCACTCCTCGCTACACTGGACTCCGTATACCACATTGCTTTGTTTTTCTTTTGGTGTTTGATCCTTTGGGTGTACCAGTTTTTGTGCCATTGTAAATGGATTAGTGGAAGAATTTATTTGCTGAGAACTTCCCACACCAGTCAGTTGAACTGAAGAAGCTTCTGGGATGAGTAGTGAAACGTCTTCATTGATTACTCAGCAAGTCCAGTTGTTTTTAGATTGACCTATACTAGATATACTATGACCTGGATGAATGAAAATCTTCATAGTCATATGGTAATTGACACAGATTAGTTTTTGATGCTGTATCGGCTGCCCATGACTTTAGCCAAAGTGCTCTTCTAGCGGCCACTGATAACGCCATGGATCTTGCAGCAAAATGTACCATATCTATAGAAGCTTCTAACATGAATTCTGTTGCCATTGTACAATCAGCTAACATCTCCAACAACTTCGGTCTTTTACATTAGATGATATTGCATCTCCCAGCTCCGAAAACCATACTTTCAATGCCCTAGACACCGATTTCAGTGCCACTGCCGGCTTACAGGCTGCACCTGCAGCTCCAAAAGATTTTCTTAGATTGAATTCCATCTTCTTTTCCATCGGTTCTCTAAATACTGCTGCATCATCAACCAGAAGTGTGGTCTTCTTAGCCAGTCTCACCACCGCCGCATCCACCTTCGATGGAGAATCCCAAGCTTTAGAATGTTGCTCATCAAAAGGGTATTTTTTATTAAATCTTCTCACTGTTTGAGCTCTTTTCTCAGTCTTTTTCCATTCTGTTGCAATAATTTCTTTTATTGACAAATGAACTGGAAAATACACTGCTTTTTTCTTTGAAGATGGAAATTGCTTATCCGCTGCTGACAATCTTGCTGATTCTGTAGGGAAAGTCAGGGTCTGCCTTACTGCCTTAATCAATGGCTCAATTACTGCCAGATCAAATGTGGATTCATCCTCCGACTCAATCTCCCATTCTTCAGATCCTGCCTGAGACAGGACATCCGAATCAGCCGACAATGTCTGACACATCCGAGAAAGACTCTCCTTGTCTCCCATGATAATGCCTTGGTCTTGATAAGGACTTGAGACCTCTTGAAATCCTTGTATCACTGCCTGTTTGATTACTGAGGCTAATGATTCAGCAAATAATTGGTTCTCCTGCAACAAGGAGGTTCTTGGCTCCTGTTGTTTTTCTCCAGAAGCTGACTTCTCCAGAGACTTGTCTTTTTTTCCATCTGTGGCAGGAAGGCTGCAAAAACTGTTACTATTTGAGCCCTATATCTCTGCCATAAACCCTCTGGCAGCATACATCACCTTTTCCCTTTAGGTTGGGCGGCTTTTCCCGTCACACCAGGTTCCATTGGTGAGCTAATCAGAGAAAATGAACAATAAATCAGCTTCCTTCCTAGGATACACATCAGGATAATCAGCTGAACTTTTCCCCACATACCTGTCACTGCTGCCTACAGTACTCAGTAACTGAGTGGCAAAAATGGCAACCACAGGAAGTGTCCTACCTGTTTAATAGGTTGAGCAGCGTGCTGGATATTTTAATATACTCCCCTATTTGCTGCCACCTCTTAAAACAAACTCTCCCAGGGTATGAACGCTTACTTTTGGCGCCACAGCCGTTCTTCCCCTTTGTCCTGCGCTCCTTTGCGCTTAATGCCTATCACCAAGATGGCCGCACTGGAATGTCCGCCTCTGACGTCACATCCGTTATCGTCTGTATCGTCTATTGCCAGCAATCTTCTAATGCGCAGTTCTCCCTCCGAGCGTCCGGCTTCTACCTAACCCGCACTGTGGGAGGACTCAGCCACTCTTCATCTAGCGCTGCTAATTGCCACACTCTTCTGCAACTCCCTGACCCGACGAGCGGGAGGCGAGCCACAGGCATGTAAGTCAGCCCTTTGCTAGCCCCGACAGGGGAGCTCCTCAGACCCTTACCCTTCAATTTCCATAGTCTTGTTTCTTACAACACAGCACTCCTATCCCTGGCCCGGACAGGACAAAAAAGACAAGGGGGTAAGGGAAGAGTTGGAACTTCTGAATTGTTAGTGGGAGGTCCTGTCTGCTGGCCTGCAGGGAGAATTAACCCATGGGTGAATGCTGACCATGGGTGACTATGGGAAATATAATGCACAACATTTCTAGCTGCTCATTTAGTTGGGCTTTAGTTCTCCTTTAAAGGTCTGAAGTAAGTGACACACCAACCCCCCCCCCACAAATGACATAGAGGAAAAACTCAGTGCATCCAAAGGGACACTAACGCACCCACAAACACAGATGTCAGGTGTCCTTTACCCACAATTCAGGGATTGTTTCTCTTTTTACTTTGAGGACCTTGGACAATTTTAACTCAGTAAAAATGCAGCATTACCTTGCACTACCACTAGACTGAATGAAGTATGTGTGGAATTCATTGGTATATCTCAAAGTCTCACCTTTCAGTGTGGCACAGTGATTTCGGATAGCCACAGGTGTCAGGTGCAGGAAGTTTGGGATCTGTAAGTAACAAGAGAGATTAAGAGGAGAGAAACCAACTGTGTTTATTCCTAAATGTTTGCTACGCCCCCCCCCCCAGTGTTGGTTTGTGTGGTATAACCCCATGCATCTAGGGATGATTTTACCTTGATGAGCTCTAAGTTTCCAGTCTTCTCCGGTGGGACTCCCCTTTTAACAGGGTACCCCATGCGCACAGGGAGGGGCACTGCCGCTGGCTTGAATGGGGCTGCTGTTGGATAAACACTGCACCAATCCTGGTCCGGAAACATCTTCTCTGTCCTTGGAGGAGCAGGCTGGGGTGAGAAGCATGAGAGAGGGTTGATGTATGAACAGGAAGGAAGAGCCACTCACCCGAAATGGGAAACTGATGGTAAACAGAGGGCAGTCCGTATTATACCTCTCTCCTGAACAGGTTCTTCTGCTGCGAGCGGCTGCCTCGGGTCGCCGGAACTGTATATGAACACAACAGACCATAAGCAGAACATAGGAAGAAGCCAGATCTGATTGGGATATATATATATTTAATATCTTTCAACCGGCACACCCTTATAAAAAACATTGTCTTTATATTTAATTTACAAAAAAGGAGGGGGCACACCAAAGGCAAATTTCAAAATATTTAGAGCCCTGTCTAAGTAATTCAAGTAAATATGCAAGTGCATGTAAATTTAAAAAAACAGGGTTTTTTTGTTACAAAGTTATGATCAAAAAATTGATAAGTCACCATACCACGTCAAGGTAAACCCCACACTTGCATATTTACTTGAATTACTTAGACAGGGCTCTAAATATTTTGAAATTTGCCTTAGGTGTGCACCCACAACCCCCCCCCTTTTTTTCTATTTATATTTCATTGTATCAATACTGGGGTTAATTTGTGTAATATATATATATATAAATTCCTCTAGCATCCATGCATTGATTTGAATGAGAGATTGGCATATGAATAGGAGAGGGACTGGATAAAGGGCTATTCCACACGGGGAGATAGCCACGCGTTTGCGGTCGCGGCGACAAAGCGCCGCGCCAGTCGCCGCGACCGGCGCAGGCGACAGTTTTGTATGGGCGCCTATGTAAAAACGCCTGTGCTAACCACATGAGGCGATGCGCTTTTCAACAGTCGCCTGAAAATGCCTCGCCAGGCTTTTTCAGGCGACTGTTGAAAAGCGCATCGCCTCGTGTGGTTAGCACAGGCGTTTTTACATAGGCGCCCATACAAAACTGTCGCCTGCGCCGGTCGCGGCGCTTTGTCGCCGCGACCGCAAACGCGTGGCTATCTCCCCGTGTGGACTAGCCCAAAAAAGATGAGGCATAAAAAGTAGCAATAACAATAAATGTGTAGACTTATAGAGCATTTGTTTTTAGATGTGGTTAGTGACCCATTTGAAAACTGGAAACAGTCAGAAGAAGAAGGCATATAATTCAACAACTAAAATTAATTCCAATGGAAAAGTTGCTTCGAATTGGTCACTCTATAACATACTAAAAGTTAACGTAAAGGTGAACCATCCCTTTCACGTTCCATCTAATAGTGTGACAGGAAACACAGCATTACAAGAAGGATATCTAGGGACAAGGCCCGTGAAATATGCCCAAGCAGTTGGTGAATTTAAATAAAGGGCACAGTCCAGGATGGCAATAGTAAGCAGAACTACCCGTACCACTGACAGCGTCATTGACAGACAAGAGGTCACGCAAGAATCTCGATCACGTGTTCATACAGGAAGCTGACGCCCAGCGTGCAGCTCACCCTCACCTGATCGTGACACTGCCAGGCCCGTACTGTACCCGGGACCCCTGACAGATGTCGCCCTGAGGATCCCGGTGCCCATCAAGGTGCCACACATGCGATTCACCATGCACACCGCCATCTTGCGCGGGGCGGAAAGAAGCCACAGTACGGAACGGAACAAGGGACAAAAGCTGGCTAAAGCGCTAGATAGAGGCGTGTCTCGTGTCAAGCGGGAAGGGGAACAACAGTTGAAGAAAGCACATGGCTAGTAAAAATGAAGCAGAGAGGTAGTGTGGATGCTGAGTGCTGCTGAGGGACTTTAGAATTTGTATCAAATTCTTTATGACTTATTCGCAATGGAAATGGAATTGCTTTTAAATAACTACTGTTTGTATGCTCAACACCGCTGGTTCTTACTCCTGAAAAAGGGTGGTTCACCGTGAAGTTTAACTTTTTGGATGTTATAGAATCGCTAATTCTGAGCAAATTATTCATTGGCCTTAGTGTTTTTCTGTTTGAATGATTTTTTCTTCTTCTGATTCTTTCCAGCTTTCAAATGGGGGTCACTGACCCCATCTAAAAAGCAAATTCTCTGTAAGGCTTCAAATGTATCGTTATTGCTACATTTTATTACTCATCTTTCTATTCAGGCCTCTCCTATTCATAT
This sequence comes from Xenopus laevis, assembly GCF_017654675.1. Classification (NCBI taxonomy): domain Eukaryota; kingdom Metazoa; phylum Chordata; class Amphibia; order Anura; family Pipidae; genus Xenopus; species Xenopus laevis. The sequence goes on along the minus strand of NC_054375.1, from coordinate 16,489,208 downwards.
TCCAGTCTCTTATTCAAATCGATGCATGGTTGCTAGAAGAACTTGGGCCCTAGCAACCAATCTGCTGAAATTGTAAACTGGAGAGCTGCTGAATAAAAAGCTAAATAACTGAAAAACCACAAATAATAAAACATTAAAACCAATTATTACTGGCCTCCTAGTTGGTGGGCCCTGTCAACAGATACAATTAGGTCTCAGTTTTAAAAAAAAAAAAAAAATCTGTTGGTACACATGGTGATGTCTTGATCTGCCCTTACCAGGCCCCGTTATTCCAAAACTCCCATGAGCTGCTCAGGACATTCATCAGCACCAGACGTGTCCACCAAGCTGCAGGTTTAGGTCCTGGATTCCACCTTTGAGATCGAAAAATGTCTCTTTCATGTTTCTTGAGGACCCTTCTGCCATGCACACTGGCTGGAGTAACCCTCATTCCCCCTTAATTGGCCCGACATGCAGCCTGGGTATTAGCAGTAGAATACAAATGATAGGGAGGCTCAGGGAGAGCGTACAAGAGGAATGAGAGTGGATAGGGTACAGTGGACGAAGCAAAACATTTACAGTCAGATCAGTGTTGGGGGGGGGGCTGAAGTCTGGTGCCTAGGGCAGCGCTGGGACTAAATACAGCTCTTCATGGGACGCAGGGGCGATCCTGCCCAAATTGTCGCCCGCGGTGGCCTTAGTTTTTGCCGCCCCCCCCCCGCCTCTCACCTTCAACGCTGAACGGGTCCATGTCGCTAGTGCACAGAGCGCAATTGCGCTCTCTGCACTAGAAGAGCCGAATTTCAGGGAGGAAAACCGGAAATTCTTGCTCTTAGTTACCAGGGGGGCGCTGCTGCCTGAGGCAAGTGCCTCAACTCGCCTCATTGGCGGAGCGCCCCAGATGGGACGGATAGTGTATTTAGTGTACGCAGTCACGATCGTGTATTTAGTGTATGTATGTAGTCACGATAGTGTATTTAGTGTATGCAGTCACAATCGTGTATTTAGTGTATTCAGTCACGATAGTGTATTTACTCTACGCAGTCACGACCGTGTATTTAGTGTATGTAGTCACGACAGTGTATTTAGTGTACGCAGTCACGATTGTGTATTTAGTGTATGCAGTCACGATAGTGTATTTACTGTACGCAGTCACAATAGCGTATTTAGTGTATGTAGTCAGGATGGTGTGTTTAGTGTAAGCAGTCACGATCATGTATTTAGTGTACGCAGTCACGATAGTGTATGGAGTCATGATAGTGTATTTAGTGTATGTAGTCAGGATCATGTATTTAGTGTAAGCAGTCACAATCATGTATTTAGTGTATGCAGTCACGATACTGTATGTAGTCACGATAGTGTATTTAGTGTACGCAGTCACGATCGTGTATGTAGTCACAATAGTGTATTTAGTGTACGCAGTCACGATAGTGTATTTAGTGTATGTAGTCACAATTCTGTATTGCCACAAGGTGCCACCAGAGTCTCAACTTTCCTTTGCCAGAAACTTTCCTCTGGTCCATTTCTTTCCCATAATGTCACCACTCATCCTCCCTTACTATTCCCCTTCTGTCACCCTGGTGTCCCAGCAGCCCCCACCCCAGGCTACACTTGTACAATGACTGCACATAATACAATGACTGCACACTTAAGGTAATTGGCTAAGAGTCAGATGACAGAAGAATTTCATATAATATCCCAGCCCTGGGAGCAGACACCTGATCCAGCCGATCACACGGCAGCCTTGTTTCATGCTTCCCCTTGTTTCACGCCTCCCCTTGTTTCACGCGTCTCCTTGTTTCACGTGCCCCCTTGTTTCATGTGTCTCCTTGTTTCACGCGCCCCCTTGTTTCATGCGTCTCCTTGTTTCACGCACCCCCTTGTTTCATGCGTCTCCCTGTTGCTCGCGTCTAATTGCTTTATGCTTCCCCTTGTTTCATGCGTCTCCTTGTTTCATGCTCCCCCTTGTTTCATGCGTCTCTTTGTTTTATACGTTTGCTTTCCCCTACCACTCTCTGGTCTCTCCCTTCCACATCACATCTTCCTCGAATGTGTGCTTCTAAGGAGGGGTCGTCCACCCCCAGGTCTGGACTGAGAATCAAAATAGGCCCTGACATTTCAGGTAACCAGAGGCCCCAACAGGCCATACAGAGTCCCAAACAGCCCCTGACCAACCCACTAAATAGTGCATGTCTATGGCAACTTACAGAAGCCCCTCTGGCATTTGCCAGAACCCACCCCCCTGCCACGTCGCTGAGGTGAAAGTAGAATGGACAGTGGGGGAACAAATGTTTGGACTAGGGGCAGGCAAAAGAAGAGGTTCATGCCTATTGTATAGCTTTAAGAAGGGGTTGGATGGCTTTTTAGCAAGTGAGGGAATACAGGGTTATGGAAGATAGCTCATAGTACATGTTGATCCAGGGACTAGTCCGATTGCCATTTTAGAGTCAGGAAGGAATTTTTTCCCCCTCTGAGGCAAAATGGAGAGGCTTCAGATGGAGTTGTTTGCCTTCCTCTGGATCAACTGGCAGTAAGGCAGGTTAAAAAAAGTTAGAAGGTTGAACTTGATGGAGGTGTGTCTTTTTTCAACCTAACTTACTATGTCACTATTACCCTCTGAGTTGCCCTTAGGCAAGTGCTTCTCCTGCTTACCCCTAGTTCTGGTGTTGGATCCAGTGGTGTAACTTCAGTGCAACACCAAGTAACGATAGATTCAGTAGGTAAACCTATAACCATGGCTTCCGTCCAGCGAAGCAATATAATCAAACAATAAAGGTGGTGGTTAATAATAGGTCCAATACGCAGAACTTTACTGAAAAACTCAAGTGCTTTAATGTATCACAACATGTTTCGAGCTGAGCTCTTTCTCAAGTGATAACAACAGTATGTCTCCAGTACTTAAGGTGGCCATACACGGGCAGATAAAGCTGCCGATATCGGTCGTTTGGACCGATTTGACAGCTTATCTGCCCGTGTATGGGGGCTTCCGACGGGTCTTCCCGATCGATATCTGGCCACGATATCGATCGGGAAGGTTGGATTTTTACCCGACCGACCCGTCGGAGCCGCTTGGCACATCGTAATTCGATCGTTCGGCCATACGGCCGAACGTTCGAATTACCCCCGATATAGCCACGCAGTTTAGTGGCATATCGGGGAAAGATCCGCTCGTTTGGCGATGTCGCCAAACGAGCGGATCTTGGAGTCTATGGCCACCTTTACTTAAAGGTTAAACTCCACCCCTAATTAGTGGTAATTGGGTAACACCTCTCACCCCCACACCTTTGTAACATCTCCCACCCCCACACCTTTGTAGAAAAAACAAGAGAAATAGAGCACTGGGAATCCCAAATAGCCATTGCCCTGGGGGTACATTTTAAGGGCCTAGCCCTTGGGGGTCCAAGAGTTTAAAAGTCCAATCAGTTCATTGTAAAAGTCCAAAGATTAATATGAATAAATGTCCAATGGCCTTTCAAGTCCTGAAGGCATTAGATGACCCCAGCATTGCTCCAAGAGCCTGCCGAGAGCTCCAAAATTGCTTCACAACAGAAAAAAATTACATCTGTCATACATAACATTGCTGTAAAATACATGTCTAATTTATAGACGAAGTATGTACTGCCAGTAATTAAGTCTTACCCTTTTGTAGAAACATTCATAGTTTTCAATTGTACTGTAATTTCTATGGCAGCATTAATATCTGGAGAGAAAAAGAGTTCATAGTTAAATGTTAGAAAAGTTTGTCATAATTTACAGGAAACTGCTAATGCTCCAATATTCGTTTAGACCATCTGGTTGTAAGCTGTTAAGCTTTCTTATCCATATGGTTTCTTGCTGTAACAATAACCGGGTAAAGTCCCCAACTTGCATCGGTTTTCGCACTTCTACTTCTATACTTCTAACACTTGCCATTTTAGTTGTGACTGGCTATGTTTGTGGGAGGAGAAGTGTCTTGCCACTGAAGTGTCAGTTTGTGTGCCGGCTTTAAAGTTGCAGATATCTGATTTGTGTTCTTTGATTCTCTCCTTCACAGAACGTGAAGTTTGGCCTACATAGACCATCCCACAGGGACATTTTAAAAGGTATACAACACCGGCTGTTTCACAAGTTGCATAGTAATTAAGTGGTAGTTTTTTACCATTGATAGGGTGGTTCACCACTTCCCTTTTAATAATGGCTATACATCCAAGGCAAGGAAAGGTCCCTTTCTTAGGTTTGCCCTGAAATAATGTTGTAGATTTAGCAATTTTACTTGTTTCTGCTGGGCAAAGTTTATCCCTAAGAGTCTGTCCCCTAGTGTAACAAAACATGGGTGTATTTGTACATATACAGTATGTCGTAATGACTTGTCCTGTTGTAAGATGGGCCAGAATCGTTTAACAACCTTTTGAATTCTGTGACTCGTGTATATTTACTTACAAACAGGGTACTGGTTCTCTCTTTTAGTTTAGGTTTCTGAGTAATTAATGACTCTCTAGGTAGCATGCCAACTTCCTTTGCAACTTTAGACAAATGGTTTATCTTATATCCTTTATCCTTAAATCTCTTTGTAAGGGGGCCTACAGCCTCCCAGTAACTTTTATCATCTGAAGCTATTCTTCTAGCTCTTAGAAATTGTCCCTTGGGTATTGCTTTGATACACTTAGGGTTGTGAAAGCTGGAAGAGTGTAGCAAGCTGTTGCGATCAGTTGCTTTCCGATACAGGTCGGTTACAATCTTGCCTTCTTTCACATCCAAAAAATTAAGTGACTCATTTGACACTTCGGTAGTGAACTTAAGTGTTGGATGTTTTTCATTTGCTAGTTCAACCATGTTATGAAATACAGATATATCCCCTTGCCACACAACCAGGATATCATCCACATACCGAGCATAGAGAATCATGTGTTTTTTGTATAGCTCTGTAAGGAAGAATTTTCTCTCTAGTTTATGGACAAATAAATTGGCAAAGGAGGGAGCGACCGTCGCCCCCATTGATGTGCCCTGGCACTGCCAGTAATATTTTTCCAGAAATCTAAAGTATTTTTTAAAACCAGAGTAAGAAAATCAATTAAAAAGTAAACCATGTGGTGCGAAAGATCTGTTTCTAGTAGATATTCTTCAATATATATTAGTCCTTCGTCCTGGGGTATGGAAGTGTAGAGGCTGACTATGTCAATGCTACATAAATGGCAATTTGTACCCAGAGTTTTAATTGCACTTTTTTTAAGAGTTTTAAGAGTAGAAAGGGTGTGTAACAGGTCATTTGTATCCTTGAGGCAACAAGGAATTTTAGTTGCTAGGGGTTGGAGATAACGATCCACAAATTTGGATAAAGGCTCTAACACTCGACCTGGAGAGTTAGTCAGGGATTTGTGGACTTTTGGTAACAAATAGAGGACAGGTGCACGAGGGTGCTCTACCTCTAGAAACTTTTTTGTGTCCAGCAATATATGGCCGTTTTGAAAAGCTTCAGTAGTAAGTGTATCAATTTCCCTATTAATATCGAACACGGGGTCCTTGTTAATTTCTTTATAATGGCCCGGGGTATTGAGTTGACGTTCAGCTTCATTAACATACATATCTTTATCCATAATGACAATGCTGCCACCTTTGTCCGCCTTTTTAATAACTATTGTGTCAACCTGTTTAAGTTTATTTAAAGCATGTCTTTCTTTAAATGTAAGGTTAGGTTTCAGTTTTGTTTGGGATGGGAGTTCATTAAGTTTCCTAACTTCTGTTGTAACGACCTTTTCAAAAGCTAACAATGCTTCATTCTGTACTTGGGGAATGTATGTGCTCTTTTTCTTAAACATACTTGTGGGTCTGTCAGAAGTGGGATCTTTATCTGGAAAACACATTTTTATTTTGATAGAACGGAAAACTTTGTGAAATTCTATTTCCCAATTTAAACAATCTAAACCGTATGAAGGAACAAAGCCTAAACCTCTATTAAGTACAGAGCATTCCTCAGGAGACAGAGGATAGGAGAAAATGTTTATAACCAAGTCTATTACCTCCTCTGTCTGTTCCGATATGGATACTCTTCCCTGGGGATAGGTGCCCCCGGATTTCTCCTTGTTTATTCGTCTAAAAAAGGCTGTGGCTGTGACTGACTGTAACTTCAGTGTCCTGGACCTCTCTGCAACTCCCTGAAACTAACTTTATCTGTCATAGAAGCTGATGCTACAGGGCTGAGTATTTAAGTCTGATGTAGACTGCACTGATTTTTATGCTGACATGTAATGTGAATCTGAATTAATAACTAATCAGCCTTGTATTGTGAGTATTATATTGTATTCATAGTGTAACATAGACATAGATTTTTGGTTATGGTAACATAGAAAGGTTGGTTAAAAAACACATATCAGGTTCAACCTTAAAGGAGAAACAAACCCTAAATTAAAAAAAAAACCCTACCCCCTATCCTACATAGACCTCCTCCCCAGCCTAGCTGCCCCCCCCCCGGAAAATGCCCCTAACTCCTTACTTACCACTCTGTGCACATTCTGTTCAGCGGAGTTCATGGTAGCCATCTTCAGCCGCTTCGGTAATCTCCGGAATGAGACCAGCAAAGCAGCACATGCACGGTTGGAGCTATTTTCTGTTCAGTGACAACTGCGCCGAAACTCACTAATATTGCCTGTCTCATTCTGAAGATTACCAAAGCGGCTGAAGATGGCGCCCGTGAACTCCGCTGGACAGAATCTGCACAAAGGGGTAAGTAAAGCGTTAGGGGCATTTGCCCAGGGGGCAACTAGGCTGGGGGAAAGGAGGGAGGGGGGTAGGGTTTTTTTTATTAAGGGTTTGTTTCTCCTGCCAACTGCTAGTCGGTCCAGAGGAAGGCAAAACCCCCCATATGAATCTTCTCCAATTTGCCTCAGAGGGGAAAAAATCCCTTCCTGACTCCAAGATGCAATTGGACCAGTCCCTGGATTAATTTGTACTAAAATCAATCTCATCACATGGCTATCCAGCTTTGACAAAAGGCAATTTTGTGCTTTGTGATCTGAGGAATCAGAAAAGAAAGGCCAAGAGCTCTATTTTTCCTCTCCCAAAGTGAAGCAAAATGTGCTGGCAGATCGGCAGTGGATTGACCCTGAGGAAAGAATGTTTTTTTAGAGATATTTTTACTGCTTAACGTTATGCTTAGTGCTATTGCTCCTTCCTTCTGACTCCGTTCTGATTAAGAGTTATGGAGCAAGGTACGGTGGGTGGCAGCAGCATAAACAGATGTTCCTGAGACCCAAATGAAAATGTGACGCAGAGAACATTTCTAAAGACATAAATATACATTGTACAGGTATGGTACCTGTTATCCAGAATGGGCAGGGACATGGGCAGGGACATGGGGTTTTCCTGGGGGCATCTTTGGAGGCTCAGATCCTCACTGGCACATAGTAACTAACTTGCTGAGTGTTCTTTACATGGAGCAATCCCCAATCACGGAGCAAACTAGACAGAATGACCAGTACAGATGTTGAGTGAGTAGCCACCCACCTCCCACTAATCTCCCAGTGACTTCCCAGTAGAGCTCACGTGCGGCTGTGTGCTGCTGTCACAGACATTGCAGAGCCCAGACTGTCACACTCCAGCCCGTGATGTGGGGCCCAGCAGCAGGTTGGTAGATTTGGGGATCCTGCTCTTCTCTCGTATATATTTTAGGGACTTGATAGAGGCTCGGCAAGAGTTAAAGGAATGCGGAATGGTTGCACTGTGTTTCTGGGGATTATGGGATAAGAAATAACTGTAAAACGTAATGGGCCCCTAGGCAGGGCCACAGTATTGAATGGCCTACTTTTGCAGTGGAATTTTGACTTAATAAAGGTCTTACAGGAACAAGCCAAAACCATAAGATCCACTTTTCTTTTTTCTGCATCTGGATCTTCTAGTGGTGGTTGTGGCCCACGTACAGTTGGGGTTCCTAGGAACATATATAGGGTACCTTGAGCATAATCTGACCTTCCAAGTTAGGGGCAAACCTCTAGTTGTAGAGTTCTCTATGCAGGGGGTGTAATCATAGAGGTAGAAGGCTCTGCCACTGCTGAGGGGCCCTGGAGGTATTAAGGGCCCAGTGGGGAACTGACTGATAAGCAGTTTCAATATATGTTTATTTAAAAAAAAAAAAGATATTTTGGGAGTGTACATTATGAAGAGTACAGCATACTCCAGTGGTATATTGGTTATCTAATACCGCCTCCAATCAAATCTCTGTAGACCAAAGACATTAAGCATTTGTTTATTGTGGGGTGCTGGAAGTTGTAGTTCAGGAGCAGTTAATTAGGGTTACAATGCTACTAAGTTGCCAATCATTGCTACAGAATCATATCTAACCATATGCAGTGCCATCATATTGCCAGGTTGAACAGCTGGGCCTGGGCACCAAGCCTCTCGGTGTTCCTTCTGGGAGGGACCCTGTCTGTGCCAAGGGGAGGAGAGAGCTGGAACACCAAATACAAAGAAGCTTCTCAGCACAGACAGGTGACTGATAGAGCCAGGCAGGGGGTGATAAATGTAGCAGGATTCTTCATGGTTCCAGCAGAAACAGTGATCATGGCTCAGAGTTGGTGATGCCAAGGGCCGTGGATCAGAGGAGTGTCCTGCAGGTATGGGAAAGTGCAATTAAGGTAATTGGCAATGGAAATATTTATGCAGGTAACACTGGCCAATAAGGTCTTCCTATTTCTTTGTGGACTGAAGCAGCAGGTTTGGTTTTATTCACGGCTCGCTGGGTCTTTTCAGAGTATTAGGTTGCACGGCGGATCCCTATGGACATGTCCTATAGATCCTACTGGTATATCCCCTAGCACAAGGGATTATTATGGTCTGCTCGTGCCCATAGATAATACACAACAAATTTAATCCTGCGTTATGGCAATGGCTTTGCATGTGTGAGACTTTAATAACCAGTTGGGGCTCTTGTTGGCTAAAGGGTAAGTTTGTTTTCCTGCAGATGAGATATTGCTGATTATATTGGTTATATGAAACTACTTGGGGCTCCCCCAATGATTGGTTTATGGGAGACTGTGCCCCTGTCTCCTTTTATCTCATGGAGATGCTGGGAGTACATTATTATAGAATGGAGCTATACACAGAGTATTTTGCCCCACTGAGTATTTTGCCCCACTAACAGCTGTAGTTGTGTTGTGCTGAGAGTGTTGTGTAGTGTGTGGCAATGATTTCTAGTGTTTACACCTGTGCACTTTCACTTATGGTTACCTGTGTTTTGCCGTGTGTGTAATGTTGTGTCTGCGTGCAGCTCAAGGATTATTATTGTGAACTCAGGTTTGTATGAGTGTGTGTATTGTGCATTGAATGTATTGTACAGTATGTGTGTATTGTACTGTATTTGTATGTATTGTACAGTGTTTATATTACACAGTATGCATGTGTGTATTGTCCTGTTTGTGTACGACCAGTGCAGGATTTGTATTGCAATATATTTGTGTACCATGCCGTGTGGGCATTGAAGTTGTGTGTTGTACTGTGCATTTGTATACATAGTATTTATAAAGATTGTAAACATTGTACAAATTTACTATAACTAGGTATGCGCTAGCTTCAACCTGCCCCAGTTGTTTTATTCCTAATTTTGCACTTTTATTGGGTAAGGATTTAAATTGTGCAGTGTGTTTTGCACAGTATGTATAAGTATGTTTTGTATAATACAGAATCATGTGGCAGTGTTTAGAGTTGTGCCAATGTGCAATGCTTTCCAGCGGTGGGCCCATTTGCGGTCACCCATGCCCTGACCTTGCCATGTTCTCCTTGTTGCAGGGCTGTGAGTGACAGCGTGTGACAGCAGGTGACAGTGGGTGACATAGCTGTGATCCCGTCTGTGGTGACTCAGAACAGCACAGTGATAAGAGGGATCAGGTCCCGCGGGAGCTTGCAATCTAACACCGGCACTTAGGATGTGAAATATTGATCAGCGGCAGTCTGCGGCATGTCGTGCGGCCCGGGGGAGTGTAGGGGTCTCCCCCTCTATACCTTCTACTCAGCCCCCCCTGCTTCAGACCCCATGCATTATTCCTCTGTGGCCCTCAGCACTAACCCACCCTTGAACAATGGATCTGGGGCCCCTTGTCCAGGGCAGGACCCCACACTGCAGGTGAGCAGCCATTGGAGGGGTTCAAGGGACTTGCACGGAGACTCCTCACCCAAGTGCTTCTATCGCCACTATCTGACCCGCACCAGCATGCAGGGCGACATCTACAACTTCTTGGAAAGACCCAGCGGCTGGAGGTGCTTCATCTATCACTTCAGTGTGTAAGTACCCACTAATGTGCCCCAGTCATGTGCCTTTATGCATTGCCTGTGCCATACACTAGATGGGTGCCAGCGTCTAACCCCAGTGCCATTATATAGCATGCCAGTCTCTCTCTATTGTAAAGCACCCCAATCACTCCTACCTTATAGAGCAGCTTAGTCACTTCTCATCATTATAGAACACTCCTCTACTTGTCATCATATGGTACCCAATCACTCCTTATCAATACAGAGCTCCCCAGTCCCTCCTTGTCATTAACTAGCACCCCATTCTTTCTCTCTTTCTCCCTTCTTGTCTCTCCTTGTCATTACATAGCACTCCACTCTTTTCCCCATCTTGTTTCTTGTAGTTACATAACACCCCACTCTTTCTCTCATCTTGTCTCTCCTTGTCATTACATAGCACCCCACTCTTTTTTACCCTCACCATGTCCTTGCTCCCTATCACACCCTGATCATTCCTCGTTGTCATTACACAGCAGCCTGATCATTGCTCCCTGTGATTACATTGCACCTTTATCTCTCCTGTATGTCATTACATCCTTGCCCTCCCGCTGTCACCAGACTTTAGGACTCTTGCTTGTTATATTGACTCTAGGTACATACTTAGCCCCAGACTCGTGTATCAACCAACACCACTGGTGTCCCTATTTGTGCAGTACATATCACCCGAGTCTGTCTGTGAGAGTCTCCTAGTGAAAAAGCCAGCAAGGCTAGTGGGGAGCGTGGAGCAGTGTGCTGCGCATCAATAGACATCTGCCTGAGTGATTAAAGGGGACCTAAACCTAAATAGAATATGTATTTAATCTTGGTTAGAGTTCTCCTCTGCAATTTGCATTAATTTTCTATTTTTAGAGATATTAGCAGATTTATACTGCTATTACCAGGCTTTCGTTCAGCGGCTGCCTTTCAGAGTCAGAGTGTCAGCGACCCTAAATGACTGTGTTCTGCCTGCATAGGCAATTAACCCTAGTGTCACATTGATACTAAAAGAGATGTGCTGGCAATAGCAGTCTAAAATGGCTAATATCTCAGAAACCACTAAAAATAGAAAATTACTGTAAATTGCAAAAAGGAGCACTCTGAATAAGATTATATTATATTCTCTATTTGGGGTTGATCCACTTTTAAGACAACATACTGTACATGGATGTAGTTACAATACACTCAGGTATAAAGTTTGCTTTCTAACTATAACCTTCTCCAGTCCAGTGCAGATATGTATCTATGTTTTTCATGGCCCTCAAGTAAGGTAATTTTCATTTTTTTTGCATAAGACCCAATAAGGGCAGTTTTTTCTCTTAATAATGCTAAAAACCTGGGCAACCATAAAGCAGGGCAGGACTGCTGCTTACAATGGGGATCATATAGGATCTGTGCAATCACCGGGACAGAATGCTCTGTTATACAGATCTCAGCTGCCATAAAGCAGGGCAGGCCTGCTGCTTACAAACGGGGATCAGATAGATCTGTGCACTTCATGTGTCCCATTAATTGTAGGAGTCTAGTAGACATTTTTTCTTCACTTGTCCCTATGGCTGTTCAAGGCTTATATCCAGGTTTTTCCTGGTGACTTGCTGCAAAATTCTGGGATTTGCCTCTCTCGAGGACAGAGCCGCTCACACATCAAATCGGGGGCTGCTTCGATAATCTCTGTCAGATGTGCAGATGTTGCACTGAGTGGCCAGGATAATCTGCGGATTTATCCCTGTGTGTGATGTGCCGTGAGGATATTATCAGATGCCGTTCCCCACACCAAGCAGCATCTGTCTCACTGGGTTCCCAGTGCCCGCACTGCCAACTCAAAGGGGCCCACACATGAATTATACAGACTGACCCAGAGTGCTGGGGAGCAGAGCAAGAAATGTCTCAAGTACAGGCACAGTATTCCCAGATGAATGTCTGAGCTGGGGGGGGGAGATTTGGGATTAATGAGAGAAGCTTCCGAACTAATCTACAGATAATTTAGTTATTATCGTATAGGGGGATTATGTACCCCCTACTGATTTAAATGAGAATATGACAAGGCAAAGACGGGATTCACTGAACATTTAAAAGCCTGGTCAAGGATCCTTTGTTTCTGTTTGAAGCTCTTTACAGAGATTATACATAAATCCCTGCCCAGTGGAGTTTACAATCTAAGGTCCCTATCCCATTCCCATCAGTCCCTGCCCCAGTGGAGTTTACAATCTAAGGTCCCTATCACATTCCCATCCATCCCTGCCCCCAGTGAGCTTACAATCTAAGGTCCTTACCACATTCACATCAGTCTCTGCCCCAGTGAGCTTACAATCTAAACTCCATATCCCAATCCCATCAGTCCCTGCCCCAGTGATCTTACAATCTAAGGTCCCTACCACATTCCAATCAGTCCCTGTACCAGTAGAATTTACAATCCAAGTTCCATATCCCATTCCCATCAGTCCCTGCCGCAGTGACCTTACAATAGAAGGTCTCTATCTCATTCCTATCAGTCTCTGCCCCAGTGGAGCTTACAATCTAAGGTCCATATACCATTCCCATCAGTTCCTGTCCCAGTGAGCTTACACTCTAATGTCCCTTTCACAATGAGACACACTAGAGTTTTTTCCCCTTACAAAGACCAACGTAGGCTGTAACTTAAACACCAGGAAATGTATTCCTTCATGCAAAATTCAAGCCTTTTATTGTTTTAAGACACATGAAACCCCCTTTTGATAGTGTCCCTTTAAACCCAGGCAGGACTGGGTTAAACTAGGTTAAACTTTTCCTTCCCTATCAGTGTCTCCCCTAAATAGCCAGCTCTTATATTCAAAATGTGGTGCTCCCATCGTTGCATTCTAGGGTGGTCCGAGCATTCGTCCTGATAGACTGGTAGTTAGTATGTACAAGGCCCTGTTGCAGGTGCTATAGATTATATTTTGAAGGATAGAGATGCAGAAAGCATCACTAATTGAGTTTTCAGAAACTGGCAAAAGCCCAAAGCGTCTAAAGGACCTGCTGGAGGAAGGGGGCTATTCCAAGGGTAGAGTGCAGCATGCTAGCTGTTTTGTTTGTGGGTGTTAGAAGAGAAGAAAGAGTTGTGAGTCATTGGTGGAGTTGATGGTCAGCCAAGTGGTATATTGGGTAACCATGGCTGAAACCGATATGCAATGCTGAGGATGCTGAACTTGATCCAGTAGAAGATTGAAAATCAGTGAGGGGATACATGGTGTGAAGCTGTGAGATGTGTGGCTGTAACATCCATGATGGGTGTGACTACTAGCAGAAGTCAGACATGAAGTTTGGCACAATTAGTCTTGGCGTGTGCTTCATCATTGAGCTTCCTTAGCTAAATAAAAGGACGCAGGGAGAACCCAAGGTTGCTACCTATTGGTGAAAGTTGTTTTCTGCTTCATGTAATGTTGATTGGCAGTGGGATTTTTTGGTGGATTAAGAGCCCCTTGGGCCCTAACCTGTTCTGAGGTTATGGGCAATGCAGTTGGCAGGATGTGTATATGTTTATATGTATAGATTCACACCTATGAAATAGGAAATAGGTTAACAATATATATAGAAACATTGGGGTAACCGCCACCCTGCTACCTATAGTACACAAATAAGCACTTAACCCAAATCTCACCCTAACTGGCCTTAAAGATGCCCCCATAATCTTATAAAAAGAAACATTGGGGTAACAGACACCCTACTACAGCAGGGCTAGAACTAGTAGGCAGAAGAGGCACAGGCCTAATGCCCAAAGGGGCGCCAAGCTCTTACTTCTTCTCCCTGGCTAGTTCCTACCATGACCATGGGAGCAAGCTAGCACGCTCTGACATGCAGACTCCCAGGGGCCAGGGTAATGAGTGTGCCCTGCCTTTGGCACACCAGCAACTTGGCCTGGCCCAGTGCTGCAGTACAAAAATAAGCACTTACCCGAAATCTCCCCCAAACTGGCTGGGACTGTTAGCTCATAACAAGGTTACAGATATATAGAAACATTGGGGTAACAGTCACTCTGCTATAGTTCGAGGGGTACCCAGGGTAGAAATAAGCACTCACCCCAAATGTCACTTTAACTGGCCTTCAGATTGGGCCCCCTTAGCTCATAATTAGGTTACAGATATATAGAAACATTGGGGTAACAGTCACTCTGCTATAGTTCCAGGGGTAACCAAAGTATAAATAAGCGCTCACCCCAAATCTCCCCCTAAATGGCCTTCAGACTGGGCCCCCTTAGCTCATAACAAGGTTACAGATATAGAAACATTGGGGTAACATTCACCCTGCTATAGTTCCAGGGGTACCCAGGGCACAAATAAGCACTCACCCCAAATCTCCCCCTAACATGCCTTCAGGCTGGGCCCTCTTAGTTACCAGTTTACAGATATATAGAAACATTAGGGTAATGCTTGGCCTCTGTGGTGTTTCTGCCTCATCATTTGGGAACCAATGGCCTCTCATAACCTCCTTCCACTCTCACCAGCAAAATGCTGCCCATTCTTGTATGGATTTCACTTTGGCTTCCTATCCGATTTTCTCCTCTGCCCTTTAATTACTCATTAGTGAGACACCTTTTTGCCGTCTGTCACTTGACTCCTGAGACAGCTAAGACATTAAGGAGCTTTTGGTTCCTTCGTTAACCATATATGATGTCTTTCCCTTGCCACAAGGGACTGCTAAGCCCCAATGAGTAGTTGTTCTTGTTCTACCTGCTACTTATTGGATCTGTAGGTGTAATGATAAAATGGATGGTTGTGTGGCCCAGAAATTCATCTTGTGCTACTTAGGCCTTGAAATGAGGGTTCAATAAGGACAGCTAAGAATGGGCAAGGTGCTGCTCGGGTCTTGGATATGATTTCCTTGTAGTTCCTACCTGGGGAAGGCAGTACAGTGAAGTGACCAATCAGATGCTGGCTTTCATCCTTCTAATTGCACATTACTGATCCATGCGAACGACTGATTAGTTATTGTGGGTGATTCTATATTTATACTACAATTAATACTACCTTAGTGCTCTCAGTACCCATTAATACTATCCTTTTTAAGCGTATGCAGGGCCAGAGACTAGAATTCCACAGCTGCAGAGACCATTGAAGGGCCCCAAGGTCAAGCAGAATGAAATCACAGGCTTAATACATGTAATCACAGGCTGATGAGATGTATTTACGGTTACACTTTGACTTGTAACATGTAATTATAGGCTAATGCCTCTGTGTGCATATTCAGGTTATGTTCATGTATTATTATATGAATATACTCAATACTAATGAAAGGGCAAATGTATTTCTGATATTTGTATGGACCACTACCTACCTTTAGTGCTTTTGCTTTTATAAAACTACAGTTCCCATCATGCCCAATTAACCACCTTCCTAATCACAGTTCCTTTGGCTTCCCAATGTACAGGCCCCAGTACAGGAATATTGTTGGGTGCCTTCTTCAGCCTTGTAAGTCCTGCAGTCCTTGGAACATTGTTGGATTACAACTCCCAGCCCCCCCCCCCCCCACCATGGCCGTTACATACTTTCCTCTGCCCAATGAGCACAACCCCCGCAGTAAGGGAATGATGGTACAATCCAAACTGCAATTCTCATAAGAAAATGTACACAAGATGTAATGTAAGAAAAGTGCCCGGGGTCTTGTAACCCATAGCAACCAATTCAGGACATTGATAAATGCTAGCTGCTGATTGGTTGCTATTGGTGGCTAGACTTATAGCAGACTTTGCACCTTTTATTAAATTACCAACAAAGGGACTTATTGTGGTTTATATAGTCTAGTCTAGTGTTGGGCATTTAACACTTTCAATTCCCAACCCTAGACTAGACCCTACAGGTGATAAGCCCACATGAGATCTGACCACGGTAAAGGATAACTTTCATTCAGGTATTGGTGCTTGGTCTGACAGTAACCATAGGGCTGCCATCTGTTTGGTACTTTATGGCAATTTTTGTAAATGATAATTAAAGGGGAAGTAAAGCATCAAAACACGGGGGGAGTTTAAATCTAAAAACCAGTGGGTTGTGTTTACGTCCCTTTTAAATCTAATGTTATTGCTAGAGGATAATGATTACATATAGGAAGGATAGTTTATTTCCAGAAAAAATTACCTTAGGGCCCTAGTCTGATGTTCGAAAGGTCCCATAGACTTTCTTTTGAATCATTTTGTCTGACAAACAAATGTGGTTATAACACACAATGGGGTGTCTGCATAGAAAGCGTTTGCCTGTTCTGTTCTTCCCAATCATTATCTCCAGGGCACGGGGGGGGGGGGGATACAGGGAATAAAATAAGATCTGGACTTTACCAATTCATACATGTTTATTCATATCAGCACAGCACAATGAAACCCTGGATCCATTATCCCTCCAACCGAGCCCTGTACTTTGTTGCTATTTTACACTGTGTTTGTTGTTTTTCATGTTAGATTTAGTGGTTGGAAAGAAGTGGCCCCAAGGCAGACAAAAGGCCAGATGGCCACTGGGACATGTTATTTATTCTATATCTGTAGAGCGTTACATCACCTGCCGTCAGCTCCTGTAACACAAACCCATCAGTCATCAGTGCCGAATGGGAAAGTGACTTTCTGAAGAGGTGTGGAATTAGGTGGAGGGGGAGGTAGAATAGGAGTAACTCTAGTAGGGTAAACAGGAGAAGTGTAATTGAAGGGAATGTAAATGCTCCATAAGGGCTTTAACACATCACGGTTAATTCTTGTGTTTCAAAATTCCTTTTATCCAAAGATAGCTGTCCCAAGGCTTTCTTTTCCATAAAAATTTCTTTATTTAAATTAGCATTAAAAGTTCAATAACAAACAGACCCCCCAGGCCCACCTTACGCGTTTCGCACCCTCCGGCGCTTAGTCATAGGTGTATCTGTAAACAGCATAGCCTCTGCGGGATTTATACCCTGTTAGTCCCTCCCACTTTTCTTAAAACCAATCAAATTCTTTGAGGCATTAACCCTATTATGTTAATTGCTCATCAAACATGCCTATATGGGGTATTTGCATTCCTTTTCATATGTCACTGTTTCTGAATTCAATTGTTAAATATACATCATAATTTATCTCACAACAAAACAGTGTAGTAACCAAAAATCAATTTCACTCACTTCTTTTGCATTTGTTATTCATAAACCGTCAATAGCTCTCTTTTTTTATAATCTAGATAGCCCCATAACAATGTTAACCCTTTCACGTATAACAGGTAACATCAAATTCATGATTAAGCCCTAAGGGCAAACGTGTGCCCAGATGGAATATCCAAAATACTTCTCTCCTCTCTAAGAGGCTCAACTGATCTCCTCCTCTTTCTCCTAGTCTAACTCTCTCTATCCCCTGAATACTAAAAAATTCCAAGGAGTTTCCATTGCATATATTAAAGTGCCTAGTGACATTACTCTTTTCGGTCATTCGCGGATTTTTTATCTGGCCCAAATGTTCCCTTGCTCTTTCCTTCAATTTCCTAGTCGTGCAGCCTACGTACTGTATTTGGCATTTAAGGCACGTAATTAAGTATATCACATAGGTGGTGTTGCAATTGATATAGCCTTTAATGTCAAACTCCCTCCCTGTCACTGTTGATTTAAATTTTTTTGATACTTTCATATGTCCACACGTTATGCATCTCTGACTTCCACATCTATAGTTCCCAATTGATGTAAGTGGCCCCAAATTTCGTTCCTGACCTCTCTTTTTAAAGTGACTGGGTGATAGCATATCTTTCAGAGTGTGGGCTCGCTTAGGAATCACATTAATCCCTGGATTCAACACTCTAAAAAAGTGCTCATCCCCATAAAGGATAGGCAAAATTTTTTTAACAATCCTGGATATTTCAAAAAATTGTTTACTATACCGAGTAGTAAGTACTACTTTATCTGACCAGTTAGAGCTCTTGTTCTGTTTCGTTTTGGTCCTTAGCAAGTCCTCTCTAACGCTCCCTTTTGCCCTCCGTAAAGCTTTCTGTATAGTTTTATGTTTGTAACCTCTCTCCGCAAATCTCTGCTGCATGTCCCATGCCTGATTCCCAAAGTCCTTACCCGTGGAGCAGTTTCTTCGAAGCCTCAGAAACTGTCCCACCGGTATTCCTTCTATTAATTATTTTGGGTGACAGGAAGAGGCATGCAAAAGAGTGTTGCCACTACAAGGTTTACGAAAAATACTCGTGTTTATTGCCTGATTCTCTGCTGTTAACATCACATCTAAAAATTCTATTTGATTTGGGCTAAATTGACTAGTAAAACCGAGGTTTAAGTCATTCCTATTGATCTCCTTCACAAAATTATCAAATTCTTCCTCAGTTCCTTGCCATATACACAGAAGATCGTCTATATAGCGCATGTACAGCTTTAGATGTTCCTTTTGTTTCACACTAATATGGGTTTCCTCCCACCACCCCATATATAAATTGGCAAAAGAGGGAGCGAATTTCGCTCCCATCGCTGTCCCTCTCTTTTGCAGGTAGAAACTTGCATCAAAGGTGAAATAATTGTGTTTCAAAAGGAACTCAACAGCCTCTAACAAAAACTGTATGAGTTCGTCTGAGTAATCACTGTATTTGTTTAAGTGATACCGGATCGCTTGAATCCCTTTATCATGTGGTATCGAGGAATATAAGGAAACCACATCAAGTGTTCCCCATGCATTGTTTTCTGCCCATCCGGTATCTCTTAAACTTTGCAATACATGTGTGGTATCCCTGGTATAACTCTCAAGTCGAACAACCATTGGCTGGAGATACGCATCCACCCACTCTGAAAGATGTTCGTTTAGGGAGCCAATACCAGAGATTATTGGTCTCCCCAAAGGTGGTCTCTCCTTCTTATGTACCTTGGGGAGGTGATAGAAAGTGGGAATAGTTATTGATTGCGGGACCAAATAATCCCGCAATACCATATCTATTACTTTCCCTTCTACACCTTTTTGTACCAGTCCTTCCAGTATTGCCTGAAATTGTCTTGTCGGATTACCTTTTAGTCTGATATATGCATCCTGATCACTGAGTTGCCTAAGTGCCTCCGCTTCATACACCATAGTATCCTGTATTACCACCATACCTCCTTTATCCGC
Organism: Xenopus laevis; assembly: GCF_017654675.1. Lineage (NCBI taxonomy): Eukaryota > Metazoa > Chordata > Amphibia > Anura > Pipidae > Xenopus > Xenopus laevis. Next base: position 16,469,950 of record NC_054375.1, on the reverse strand, counting down.
GTTTTTGATAATTATGCTCTGATCTTTTTTTAAATCTCTCAGTGCCTGTTTCTCTTTCTTACTTAAATTAGTTAATCTGCTTTCTTGTTTATTAACTTTTTCATTAAGTTCCCATAAGCCCTCCTCTACTTTTCTCTGGAATTGCTCTACTAAAGGGCCCCGCATTTGTATTGGATAAAAGGTGCTTTTGTTTTTAAATTTCCTATCTATAACTTCACCCTGTCGGTCACTATTCTCCCCCGCTATTACTGGGTTAATTTCTTGTCCTAATTGTAAGAAATATTTTTTAAGTACAACTCTACGCACAAAATTATTCACATCCACTATTGTGTCAAATATTGTAAAATTTCTATCTTGTGTTTGATAAGCACTCATACGTCACACCAGATCTCACTATAACTGGAATTCAGGCTGGGCCCCTTAGCTCATAAAAAGGTGACAGATTATGATATATATAGAAACATTGGGGTAATGGTCAACCTGCTATAGTTCCATGGATACCCAGGGCATAAATAATCACTCACCCTAAATCTCCCCCTAACTGCCTTCAGGCTGGGCCCCTTTAGTTCATAACAAGGTTACAGATACACAAAATACTTGGATGGCGGGCAGGCACCATTCCGGAACACCAAGTCAAACATCAATGGAATCCAGGAGCCAAAATTATGAATAGTAGAAAAAATCTTTATTTTACATTAAGTCCTTCTGATCGAGGCCTAGCACACGGACGGTGTCCCTCCAGGACACTTAATCATAGGCTAATCACAGCTTATGATTAAGTGTCCTGGAGGGACACGAAACGCGTCTTATACATAATGTAAAATAAAGACTTTTTTCTACAATTCATAATTTTGGCTCCTGGATTCCATTAACAGTTTGACTTGGTGTTCCGGAATGGTACCTGCCCGACATCCACGTTTTTCGTGTGTTGCTCCCCTTTGCTGAAGGCCTGGGGCATGAGCACCCGGACCCACTGTGGAAAGCGGTAAGCTTGTCCGTTTATCCAAATAATCCATGATTCTTATGTAAGGATACAGATATATAGAAACATTGGGGTAACAGTCACCCTACTATAGTTCCAGGGGTACCCAGGGCACAAATATCACTAACCTCAAATCTCACCCTAACTGTCCTTCAGACAGGGCTCCCTTAGCCCATAACAAGGTTACAGATATATAGAAACATTGGGGTAACAGTCACCCTGCTATTATTCCAGGGGTAACCAGGGTACAAATAAGGACTCACCCCAAATTTCCCATTAACTGGTCTTCAGGCTGGACCCCTTAGCTCATAACAAGGTTACAGATATATAGTAACATTGGGGTAACAGTCATCCTGCTATAGTTCCTGGGATACCCAGGGCACAAATAAACACTCACCCAAAATCTCACCCTAACTGGCCTTAAGGCTGGGCCCCTTAACTCATAACAAGGTTACAGATATATTGAAACATTGGGGTAACAGTCACCCTGCTATAATTCCAGTGGTACCCAGGGCACAAATAAGCACTCACCCCAAACCACTTTAATTAACCTTCAGGCTGCTACTCAACCTCTGCTTTTGGACACAAATTTGCACTCCTCACTGTTTTAGGCTTTCAATCTCTTTAAAGAATGTTTACATAGTAATTAACCAAGTAGTAACTTTTTGAAATTCAGGGTTTCTGAATAGCCTGTACAGAGAGATCCCATATAACTATGGCAGCATAGGTATACCCCTGTACTAAGCACAATTCAGCAGGAACAAACCTCTGCTTTTGCTAATAGTCTGTACAGAGAGATCCCATAAAACAATGGCCGCAAAATCATTCCTCAGTCTAATGCTGTTTACCAAATAAAGTACCGGTAACCAACCCAGTGAATTCTGTACAACCTGCTGCAGCACTTGAGGGTTTTGATAGGGTTATGAACCCTACGGCTATTTACTGCTCCAAGGAGACAGGAACAAACAGTAACAACAGACGTTATTGTGGTGCTGAATGTTTTTCATAAAAGAGAACCATGAAAAGCAATCAAGGGCACAGATTGACCGTGTTTCTAATGGGGCTAAATGTGACTGCTGGTACAACAGGTGGGGGTATGTTTGATGAAGGAGGCAAGAAAAGGGCTCCTGCATTTACTGCACTGGAAATTTGTCATCACTTAGGACTATTGACCCTTAGGCTGGGGTCAGTCAGTCCTGCAAAAGGGATCTGATCACAACAATGAGTTTACAGGCAGTCAGATTAAGAACTAAATCAACAAACCAATGTGGTTCTTGATCCTGCCGGAGGGCCCCATATACTACCCAATAAACTGCCGAATTAATCTGTTGACAGCTTATATCTGCCTGTATATAGTTGTCATATACTAAGTTTCGCATTCCTCAGTATGTATGTATTGTTGTATGATGGGCATGCATGTGCACCCCTGGGTGTTGGACCCTGCCAGCTAGAATAATAGAATAGGGGACCCATGTTAAAAAACCTAAGTAACTCCCCATTCCTGATCCACCCAGACTGTGCCCCACTCATCCCAAATGTACCCCGGCCCACCAGCCCTTCTTGCCTAACCCCAATAGTGTTGCAGCCCTTTATTTAGGGCTACCACATCTTCCTCTCCCCCCCCCAATGGAACATAGCCTCCCACCTGTCTCCTTAATGCCAGCTTGGTTGGTTGCTATGGGTTACTAGACCTGGTGCATATTTTGCAGCCTTTGTTACTTTACTTCCACAGTTTGCCCCCCACAGTTTTGTGCACTGCAGCAAAGAAAACAGGGATCAGCCCTCCACTGCATTACTTAACCTCAAGTTCCTTGCAAAATCTAGGAACACACAACTAAACCTGATGAAGAGGGAACATTGGGTGGAAACATTGTTATAGTAAAGCCACCCCTTGACAGAAATAAAATGATCCTCAAGGATAATTCGGTTATGTCAGTGGATCTGCCATATGTCTCATATCTGTCAGCAGTGCATGTCTATAAATTATTTATGCAAGCTGCATACCACATGTCTGTATGTCATATATCTGAGCCCAACGTCACATGCTCCCCTCTCACACGGGTCTGCTCGGATTAGCTGTGTCCTGATCTCTTCATGTTTTATTCAATGGTTACAGTTGTTACAATCTAACATTACACACAGACAGACCCAACATCCTGTAGTTAACATCAAGTGAATCCTGCTAAGGCCACTTTTACTCTCTGTTTGGCTTTGTTATGTCACTTAGGTGCCCTGTGTTTCCTACCCAGAGGCTTCTATACCCTCTTCAAATGGCACCATCTCTCCCCACTATCCCAAAGCTCCAATGCCTTCCTATTATCCCACTGCTACTATAGGCACCATCTCTCCCTACTATACCTGCTACCCAACAGACACACTCCCTTCCCAGAGACGATTATCCCACTGTTACTATAGGCACCATCTCTCCCTACTATACCTGCTATCCAACAGCCACACTCCCTTCCCAGAGACTATTATCCCACTGTTACTATAGACACCATCTCTCCCTACTATACCTGTTATCCCACAGCTACACTCCCTTCCCAGAGACTATTATACCACTGTTACTATAGGCACCATCTCTCCCTACTATACCTGCTATCCCACAGTCTCTTCCCAGAGACTATTATCCCCACTGTTACTATAGGTGCCATCTCTCCCTACTATATGTCATGGTCGGCACGCTAAATTCAGAACCAATGCTAAGCACCCTGTTCTCGGCTCTTGCTTCCGCCGCCTTTCACCTCGGGAGGAGCCCTCAGCTAATCGGATGCCGCCAGGTCTTATTAAGAGAGGTGCCAAGCGAAAAACTCTGAACGAGCAAAGGGGCACGACGGTAATGCAAAGTCTTTTGGGCAGAAGGTTGCGGTACAAGGGGTAGGTAAAAAGTGTAGTCAAATCAGGCTGAGTCAGGCAGGCAAGGGTCAAACCAGGAGATCAATCAGAAGGGATACGGAATAAGCGGAGTCGGTTACCAGGCAAGGGTCAGGATACAGAAGTCAGAATTGTCCAAAAACAGGCAGGGGTCACAACAGGAAACGGATCACAGAAGCTATACAACACAGAGGCACCAGGAAACTCACGTGGAACAAATCCTATAACAGGCAGTGAGAAAGAGTACATTGGCCCTTTAAATACCCTAAACTTTCGTGCCATTGCACGCTGGCGTCAACACGCCAGCGCGCATGTGCCAATAAATACAGCAAAGACGCACCGCGCGCGCCCTAGTTGCCGGCGCATTCAGGCACAGGAGGATGACGAGGCGGGCGTCCCTACCAAAGGCGCGCGGGTGTCCCCGCCGCACCACTGGATCACCAGGGAAGTAAGTTATTACACTATACCTGCTATCCCACAGTCACACTCCCTCTCACTCTCAGAATTACCCGCTGTTCGGGGCTGACTAAAGGTATCCAAGGAGTCGCCGCTGTATTGATTTGACGGCTTTTATTAAACAACACTTTGTGACATTGGCAGTGGGTGAGATTATTTATAATCTCACCCACTGCCAATGTCACAAAGTGTTGTATAATAAAAATCGTCAAATCACCTCAGATCGTCATATACCTTTAGTCAGCGCCGAACTGCGGGTAATTCTGAGAGTATCCGACAGTCAAACTCCCTTCCCAGAGACTATTATCCCACTGTTACTATAGGCACCATCTCTCCCTACTAAACCACAACCATAGACCAGTCCATTGAGCTTTGACACTGTTCATATTACAAGCGTTGTTTTGCTGCCTGCACCATGAAGAGGTGAATACTGTATATGATATACTTTCCATCTTCAGTCACTGCTTTGCAGAGCACAAGCTGCTGCTTAACCCCAGATATGGCATTTATCTTGGGCTTCTGGAAGTTGTAGTTTAACAGTACAAGGCTATAGACTGGATTGTCATGCTTTAAGCGCTTTATATCCATTCCTTGGGCCCTAAGGTCTGTAGCTAAATTATCTTTGTGTCTCATTTGATTAGCGTTTTGACCCTTTCTCCCATAATATTCAATTAGCCAATTAATCTCTTTGACTGGTATTAGTGGCTCCTAACATGACAGTCTCCACTATTGGACCCGTTTACCCTGCCCTTTGTACCCCTGTACTCACCCATGAATCGTGGCATATATGTACCCCCTAACCTTTTCGGGTCACACATAATGCCCTTACTAGAGTCTTATTAATAAGTGAATTCCTGTGCAAAGGTTTTATAGCAGCTCTTCCCCAGCTGAGCCAACAGATTTTCTATATTTAATCTTTGGGAGGCATGGGGAGCCAGCTGTTTGCTTTAATTACAGTGCTGATAATCAGGCAATGTGCTGCTCTCACCCAGATACCACATTATGCTACATTAAAGGGCCGCTCTACCCTCACATTTGTCAGATGAATATTATGTAGTGCCAAGCTACTTATGAGTGGCACATGGTTTTTCTGTCTTTATAGGGTATAAGAAAACCAATGGCCTTCTTGAAATGAATAGTGACCTCATATTTAGTAGGGCATGGCCCCTGTACCATAATACCACACATCTTGACCATCAGGCCACACCCTATCTTAGGCAAGTCTAAAACTGTAGGTTTGGCATTAATACCCTTATGGAATCTTTTCCTGGGTCAAGTGGGTTTGGGCCAGCACACCAGGTGACATCAAGGTATGTTGTGCCATCGGAAATGTAAACAAGGTAACATATCCGGGAACAGCCTTTATCATCCAACTTTTCCACCCCACTGTTTTTTTCTTCTCTCCCCTGGCAGGTTCCTTCTTGTTCTCATCTGCCTAATATTCAGTGTTCTGTCCACAATTGAACATTACTCAGAATTTGCAACTGGAACCCTCTTTTGGATGGTAAGTAGCAGTAGAGAACAGGAGGACACCTCTGTATGGTGTGTTTGGACCACAAGCCACGGTTATTTCACTAAGTTACAGTGCTATCATGTTAGTCACTCAAACCTCTGAGCCTCTGTATATTAATGCAAGCCTTCTAGCTCATCTCCTGTGCAGAGGGATGTGAAGATAAATAATCTGGAGGTCCTCTGGGCCCAGGATTGCTTCTGCTTTGTTGAGTGTATCTCATAGGAGGTCCACAGCCTTTATTGAGGCCTTCATCTTCTGCCCACGAGCCTGGTTACAACACTGCTTAGCCACCCAGACCCCACTTTCACTGTTAAAGCCCCAAAGGCTGTGCAGGAGAGGCTCTTTTACATTTCCAAAAAGAACACACTGAGCTCTCCTGCAGAGTCAAACTTCATGTAAAGAAACCAAAAGGCAGAGAAATATATACATTCTCCTGGTGAACTTGCTCCAGAGTGTTCCTGGTAGGATTACTGGGAGGGCCTAATTAGCTTTATCATGGTTACTCTACATGCAGTTAGCCTCGTCATCACACCTATTACTGGGTCAATCCCATTTGTTCTTGCAAGCAGCCAATAAAAATAAAGCATCTAGTATTATAATATATTATTCTTTATTGATATAGAGACAATGAATTAATGCAATTTTATGTAGTAATTGTGAGTGATGGTGTTTTCCTTGGTACCCTGTTCCGGGTCTCTCCCATGCACTCTTCTCTTTGCTGCAGGAGATTGTGCTGGTTGTATTTTTTGGTGCTGAATACCTCGTTCGCCTTTGGTCAGCTGGTTGTCGAAGCAAATATGTTGGATTCAAGGGCCGGATCCGCTTTGCCCGTAAACCCATTTCTATTATTGGTGAGAACATAGACACTGTTTTTTAATATGGGATAACTATATCTCAATGAAAGGGCCATGAAACCTTGATTGGGGCTATACATAAAATAAAATGTTATCGTTCTTCCTTCCAGATCTAATTGTGGTCATTGCATCTATTATTGTTCTTAGCGTGGGATCCAATGGACAAGTCTTCGCAACATCTGCAATTAGGTTGGTGAGTTTATATTCTGTTATCTGGGGCCCAGGTGCATGGTATCAGGGCAGACTGCAAGAGGACATAACTATAGTGTTATGTGGGCTCATATGTTTGGATTAACACTAAAGGGGGAGGGTCACACAACACCCCATGTCTTTATTTATTGGCCATGTGTTTGGCCTCTGGGAGAGCAGTGGATTATCTGCTTTTCTCCACCTGCTTTTTGTATGGAGACAACTCCATAAACTATGTCATCCACTCCATTGACAGACACAGCATTGACCGTATCCATGACTCTATCCCTTTTTTCTGTCTTCTTCCTCCACTCTGTACACCTTATTTCCCTATGGCACTTCTCTATAACTCCATACATCCACCATCAGTTCAGAGGTTTCCCCAATACTGCAACTCCCAGAATACTAGCTGAGGACCTGGGGGGTGGTTCTGGCACTCTTCATTGCTTTTGCACTTAGTCTCCCATCCTCCTCCTGTGTGCAGGGGTATCCGTTTCCTCCAGATTCTGCGCATGTTACATGTAGATCGACAAGGAGGAACCTGGAGGCTGCTGGGATCTGTGGTGTTCATCCATCGACAGGTGAGCATGCCAACCTTGCCCAACCTTTTGTGCCCAACAATGTGCAGTGGTCACAGTGCCAGTTGCTCCCCTGGTCACTGCCTTCTGGGGCTGCAGTAAAATGTCATAGACAGTCACTATTTATTTGGCCTGTTTGGGACATTTCCTGAAATGCAATGTCCTGATGCCCAATCTGCCAATTCTTAGTGGGGAGCGAAATGGCCATGGCTCATCTATATTTGTTTTTTGATCTTCTTATAATCCCTGCAAGATGCCAGTCACCTGAGCGTCTCCTTACCAGTTGTTGGTCATCCTGATTATACATTTTTATCCCCATGTTTGCTGCTCAGAGTATTGGTTGCTGTCATCTGTTTACATGTCACCAACCACATTGGAGTTTTGGTTACTGTTTGGATCACCGTTTCATTGTCTTGGAGTTTTGATCACAGTGTCTCTTATTACAGTTTTAGTCACTGTTCCCATAAAGTATAGTTCTTGTCCTTGAGCATTGATCTCTGTGCCAGTGCTTTATCATTTTGGTCACTGTGCCCCCTGTTTGGTGTATAGGTCATTATGAGAAGTTTTGGTCACTGTGATTCATGTTTTCTGCAGAGCCACTTGAACAAATGGGGAAAGGAGCCTTTGCACTGGGCACTCCAGTGGTCCTTTTTGTTTTTAGCCTTTGTTTTTGACACACTGTCCCATTGTGGGTGCACTAGCCAATACTCCTAGTGATCTACATGTTGTTCAAAGTGGAACTCCTACAGCCCTGCTCCTACAGTGTAATTTGGTAACTTACTTTTCCTTCAGGAGCTCATCACGACTCTGTATATCGGCTTCCTGGGCCTCATCTTCTCATCTTACTTTGTGTACTTGGCGGAGAAGGATGCTGTCGACGAGGAGGGAAGAACTGGCTTTTCCAGTTACGCTGATGCCCTCTGGTGGGGAGTGGTGAGTATGTCAGAAATATCCTTCTGTATGACACTGATATTTATAATGGAATTAGGAACACACACACACACACACACAGGAATTCCATGATCATAACATTTACAGTAGGGGAACATTATCCCTTATAATACTTGAGTGATATTCAGAGTTCTCTGTAAAACTGTAAGCCTGCAGCCATGTTCATTTATATGGCCTCAGTGACATCTAATATCCTTATCATTTACAGTAGGGGGTACATTATGCCATATAATACATGAGGGATATATATGACTGTATAAGTACATACCCAGCCGTATGACTTAGCTTAGCATTTTGCTCTGTAGGTAACAGTAACGACTATCGGATACGGGGATAAAGTTCCGCAGACTTGGATTGGAAAGACCATTGCATCATGTTTCTCTGTATTTGCCATCTCTTTCTTTGCTCTGCCAGCGGTGAGTGACACAAGTCCAAGATGAGCAATAAGTGTTGGGGAGAGGGGTGCTGGGAAATTAACCACAACCTTCTCAGTTTAGCACCTTAGGACCCCATTGAGATTAATGGTCTAATACAAATATAGAACCATAGCTATGGCTGTCATCAGATGGGAGACAGTGGAAATAAAGTGGTGGGGCCTATTTAGGTGCAAATTTTTTTTATTGGTACCCCTTTCTACTTAAGTGACTGGGCCTGCTAAGCGCGGGACAACTAGTGGATTAATATCTGAGTTCCTTCTGTGTGTAGGAGCCTAAATTAAGTAGTTTAGCACCCCATGGTTTCTGATGAAAGCCCTAGCCTTTTCTGTTTTCAGAGGGCAAGGGGATTTGAACAGGGCCATATGGGGCAAGGTGGCAAGCTTATATTGGTGTTTGAGGGCAACAAGGGAGGGGAAACCAGACCAAGATTCTGCATTGTAGTTCCTGGTCTTGTAACTAAGTAAGTGAATATGCCCAACATGGGGATGGGCATCAGTATTATGCTTGTGCTAATGCCTGTTTTTTGGTTTCTCAGGGGATTCTGGGATCTGGTTTTGCTCTCAAAGTGCAGCAGAAGCAGCGGCAGAAGCACTTTAACAGGCAGATCCCTGCAGCAGCTTCACTCATACAGGTAACAGCTCTGGACTGGCAATCTGTAGATTCTGTACATGGGCTGTGGTAAGATGCCATAGTCACTGTTTGTTTTGGTTGTTAATGGTATGGGTTAGTTGGCATTTGTCCTACAGAGCAGAGTGTGGATTTATTTTGTGAGTTCAGTGAGCCATGAGTAACATTCCCCTCTCTATTCCAAATTATTGCCTCATGTGCAGGGTGGCAGCATTGCTGGGGTAAATAGAGAGTAACAAAATGGTGGCAGCATTGCTGGGGTATGTAGAGAGTAATAAAAGTGTGGCAGCATTGCTGAGGTATGTAGTGAGTAACAAAATGGTGGCATCATTGCTGGGGTATGTAGTGAGTAACAAGGATGGCAGCATTTCTTGCGTAAATAGAGAGTAACAAAAGGGTGGCAGCATTGCTGGGGTATGTAGTGTGTAACAAGAGGGTGCCAGCATTGCTGGAGTAAATAGAGAGTAACAAAAGGGTGCCAGAATTGCTGGGGTAAATAGAGAGTAACAAAAGGGTGGCAGCATTGCTGAGGTATGAAATGAGTAACAAAAGGGTGGAAGCATTGCTTGGGTATGTAGAGAGTAACACAAGGGTGGCAACATTGCTGGGGTATGTAGAGAGTAACAAAAGGGTGGCAGCATTGCTGGGGTATGTAGAGAGTAACAAAAGGATGGCAACATTGCTGGGGTATGTAGAGAGTAACAAAAGGATGGCAACATTGCTGGGGTATGTAGTGAGTAACAAAAGGGTGGCAGCATTGCTGGGGTAAATAGAGAGTAACAAAAGGGTGGCAGCATTTCTGGGGTATGTAGTGTGTTACAAAAGGGTGGCAGCATTTCTGGGGTATGTAGTGAGTAACAAAGGGTGGCAGCATTGCTGGGGTATGTAGTGAGTAACAAAAGGGTGGCAGCATTGCTGGGGTATGCAGTGTGTAACAAGAGGGTGCCAGCATTGCTGGGGTAAATAGAGAGTAACAAAAGGGTGCCAGCATTGCTGGGGTAAATAGAGAGTAACAAAAGGGTGCCAGCATTGCTGAGGTATGAAATGAGTAACAAAAGGGTGGCAGCATTGCTGGGGTATGTAGAGAGTAACAAAAGGGTGGCAACATTGCTGGGGTATGTAGAGAGTAACAAAAGGATGGCAACATTGCTGGGGTATGTAGAGAGTAACAAAAGGATGGCAACATTGCTGGGGTATGTAGTGAGTAACAAAAGGGTGGCAGCATTGCTGGGGTAATTAGAGAGTAACAAAAGGATGGCAACATTGCTGGGGTATGTAGTGAGTAACAAAAGGGTGGCAGTATTGCTGGGGTAAATAGAGAGTAACAAAAGGGTGGCAGCATTTCTTGGGTATGTAGTGTGTAACAAAAGGGTGGCAGCATTGCTGGGGTATGTAGTGAGTAACAAAAGGGTGGCAGCATTGCTGGGGTAAATAGAGAGTAACAAAAGGGTGGCAGCATTGCTGGGGTAAATAGAGAGGTATGAAATGAGTAACAAAAGGGTGCCAGCATTGCTGGGGTAAATCGAGAGTAACAAAAGGGTGGCAGCATTGCTGGGGTATGTAGTGTGTAACAAAGGGGTGGCAGCATTGCTGGAGTAAATAGAGAGTAACAAAAGGGTGGCAACATTGCTGGGGTAAATAGAGAGTAACAAAAGGGTGGCAGCATTGCTGAGGTATGAAATGAGTAACAAAAGGGTGGCAGCATTGCTTGGGTATGTAGAGAGTAACAAAAGGATGGCAACATTGCTGGGGTATGTAGAGGGTAACAAAAGGGTGGCAGCATTGCTGGGGTATGTAGAGAGTAACAAAAGGGTGGCAGCATTGCTGGGGTAAATAGAGAGTAACAAAAGGGTGGCAGCATTTCTGGGGTATGTAGTGAGTAACTAAAGGGTGGCAGCATTGCTGGGGTATGTAGTGAGTAACAAAAGGGTGGCAGCATTGCTGGGGTATGTAGAGAGTAACAAAAGGGTGGCAGCATTGCTGGGGTATGTAGAGAGTAACAAAAGGGTGGCAACATTGCTGGGTTATGTAGAGAGTAACAAAATGGTGGCAGTATTGCTGGAGTAAATAGAGAGTAACAAAAGGGTGGCAACATTGCTGGGGTATGTAGAGAGTAACAAAAGTGTGGCAACATTGCTGGGTTATGTAGAGAGTAACAAAATGGTGGCAGTATTGCTGGAGTAAATAGAGAGTAACAAAAGGGTGGCAACATTGCTGGGGTATGTAGAGAGTAACAAAAGGGTGGCAGCATTGCTGGAGTAAATAGAGTGTAAAAAAAGGGTGGCAGCATTGCTGGGGTATGTAGAAAGTAACAAAAGGGTGGCAGCATTGCTGGGGTAAATAGAGAGTAACAAAAGGGTGGCAGCATTTCTGGGGTATGTAGTGAGTAACAAAAGGGTGGCTGCATTGCTGGGGTATGTAGTGAGTAACAAAAGGGTGGCAGCATTGCTGGGGTATGTAGTGAGTAAACAAAGGTTGGCAGCATTGCTGGGGTATGTAGTGAGTAAATAAAAGGGTTTCAGCATTGCTGGGGTACATAGTGAATAACAAAGCAATGATCTGTGATTGGCCTGCCGAGTAACATCCGACTCTCTCCCATGCAGACTCTCTGGAGATGTTACGCTGCTGAGAAATCCTATAGCTCCACTGCCACCTGGAAAATCTACCTGACCCCTCCGGAGCAGAGCAATAAGACTCCCATGGCCCCAGCCAGTCCCAGCTCACGGAAACAGGTCCGGTGATTCTTGACAGCTTTATCTGCTGCCATCTATGCTTCTTGTCTGCACCCGATCCGACCCGTCTGCTCCATATCTGCCTGGCATAGTCTGCACTTGATCTGACCGGCACAGTCTGCACTACAGTTTCCCATTCCCAAACAAGGGGGAGGAAAGGAGGCTCGCAGAGCAACCACTGGCAGGGGCTAGTGGAGTGGGGGGAGGAGAAGGGGCAGTGGAGGCTAATGAGGGAGGAAGGTTTGTGACAGTCAAGAGGGGAAGTAAGGGACAGAAGAGTAGGGGGGCTGGTCCACAGTTTGTCCAAAACAGCAAATTCGCCGTTTTGGCTGAAGATGCTGGGGAGGAAAACTCCGAACTGGCGTGTATGGAGCAGGCTGACTCTCGGAGCACCCCGGGAGGCAGTGGCTCTAATACGGGTGGTGGGGGGAGTGCAAGGAAGGAAAGGCAGGTTCTAGTTATAGGGGATTCAATTATTAGAAAGGTGGATAGGGTAATCTGTCGTAAGGCCCTACATGCCGAACAGTTGGCTGGGGAAGACCCAGCGGTCTTGGTACACATAGGTACCAATGACAAAGTTAGAGGAGGTGGTGAAGTCCTCAAAAATGATTTTAAAAAACTAGGTTCAAAGCTGAGGGCAAGGACTTCCAAGGTAATTTTCTCAGAGATATTACCTGAGCCACGACCAACGCTAAGGAGACAGCGGGAGCGTAGGGAGATTAATGCGTGGCTGAAAGATTGGTGTAGGGAGGAGGGTTTTGGGTTTTTGGAGAACTGGGCTGATTTTTCAGTCGGCTACAGGCTCTTTGCTAGGGATGGGCTGCACCTCAATGGGAGAGAAGATGGCTAGAGGGTTGGAGGAGATTTTAAACTAGGTGTGGGGGGGGAGGGTTCAGTAAAAGATTCAGTGGTAGACAGGTTAGATGAGATAGTGGGCAAAGAAAGGGAAAATGGGGGAGGAGATTTGGCTGGGGATACTGTTAAGTATAGGGAGGACCACATGTCATATGTTCAATATGGTGCCAGTATTTAATGTATGTTTACAAATGCAAGAAGTCTGACTGGTAAAATGGGAGAGCTGGAGCTGCTGGTGATGGAAGGAAAATATGATTTGATTGGTGTGGCCGAAACATGGCTGAATGAGTCGCATGACTGGGCAGTAAATATCAGTGGCTATACTTTGTTTTGGAGGGACAGAGGCAATAGAAAGGGAGGAGGGGTATGTCTGTATGTTAGGCAGGATTTAAAAGCTCATATAAAGGAGGAGGTTATGTTAGAAAATGAGGGGGCAGAAGTCGTATGGGTAGAGTTCTTCACCAATTGTAAAGAATCCAGCAAATTAATTGTAGGCGTATGCTATAGACCCCCTAATGTAAGTGAGGAGGAAGAGACAAAGCTCCTAATGCAAATAGAAAAGGCTGCTAGTTTAGGTAAAGTAATGATAATGGGGGATTTTAATTACCCAGATATTGACAAAAATATATTGGGGCAACAAAAACCATGAATTTTGCAAAAGCTAATTTTAGTGCCTTGAGGGCTGCCCTACAGAGCATTGATTGGGGCATTAGGTTTTCAGCTAAAAACAGAGAACAGAAATGGTTGTCCTTTAAAATGATATTAAATCATTACTGTTCTCAATTTATTCCCTTAAGGACTAAACGTAGAAGCTCTAAGAATCATCCTGTGTGGCTTAATACAGAAGTAAAGAAGTTAATGGGAAAGAAGAGAGAGGCATTTAAAAACTACAAATCTGTAGGGACAGAAGCTGCATTTAATGAATATAAACACTGTAATAAATGTTGTAAATCAGCAATCCGGAAGGCTAAGAAAAGAAATGGAGTTAATTGCGGTGGAGGTGAAAACTAACCCTAAAAAGTTTTTTAAATATATTAATAGTAAAAAGATGCAGGTTGAGAGTGTTGCTCCATTAAATAATGGTACCAGTATGGTTGTAACAGATACAGATAAGGCAAATGTGTTAAATCAGTTCTTTTCTTCAGTGCATACAATAGAGGAGTCTGGGTTCACAGGCTCACCTAATAACTGCACGAATGGTTCAGCTCAATCTAGTCATTGGCTGACTCAGGATATGATTCAAAAAGCTTTAATACAAATTAATGTAAACAAGGCTCCAGGGCCTGATGGCATACACCCCCGGGTTCTAAGAGAGCTTAGTTCAGTTTTAGACTAGCCCTTATTTCTGATTTCTCAGATTCACTGTCATCTGGTATGGTGCCTATGGATTGGAGAAAAGCTGATGTTATTCCAATATTTAAAAAGGGATTACGATCTCAGCCTGGCAATTATAGGCCAGTAAGCTTGACATCTGTGGTGGGCAAATTATTTGAAGGCTTGTTAAGGGATCACATTCAAAATTTTGTCCTAATGAATGGCATTATGAGCAACAATCAGCATGGCTTTATGAAGGATAGGTCATGTCAGACGAATTTGATTGCATTTTATGATGTGGTAAGTAAGATTCTGGATAGTGGGGGGGCAGTAGATGTGATCTATTTGGATTTTGCCAAAGCGTTTGATACTGTGCCCCACAAACGACTGCTTTCTAAACTAAGGTCTGTTGGGCTTAATGAAGTCGTTTGCACGTGGATAGGAAACTGGCTACAGGATCGGGTACAGAGGGTGGTTGTTAATGGGACATTCTCTACTTGGAGTAAGGTTCTTAGTGGGGTCCCCCAGGGCTCAGTATTGGGTCCACTTTTATTTAACTTGTTCATTAATGACTTAGGGGAGGGTGTTGTAAGTAATGTATCAGTGTTTGCAGATGACACAAAATTATCCAGCCCAATTAATTCCATCCAGGATGTGACATCCTTGCAACATGATCTTGACAAACTGGCAATCTGGGCAGCTAAGTGGCAAATGAGATTCAATGTTGATAAATGTAAAGTCATGCACCTGGGATGTAAAAATATCCAAGCCACTTATACCCTTAATGGGACTGCACTAGGCAAATCCATTATGGAAAAGGACCTTGGAGTCCTTGTAGATGATAAACTTGGCTGTAGCAAGAAATGCCAGTCCGCAGCATCAAGGGCAAATAAGGTCTTGAGCTGTATTAAAAGGGGCATAGAGTCAAGGGAGGAGGGGGTCATTCTTCCACTGTATAGAGCACTTGTAAGGCCCCATCTAGAATATGCCGTACAGTTTTGGTCTCCATCACTCAAACAGGACATTATTGTATTAGAGAGGGTACAGAGAAGGACAACTAAGCTGGTAAAAGGTATTGAAAATCTTAGCTATGAGGAAAGACTGGCCAAATTGGAGATGTTCACACTGGAGAAGAGGCGCTTAAGGGGTGATATGATGACTATGTATAAATATATAAGGGGATCATATAATAATCTCTCTAATGCTTTATTTACCAGTAGGTCTTTCCAGCTGACACGAGGTCACCCATTCCGATTAGAAGAAAAGAGGTTCCGCCTAAATATTAGGAAGAGGTTTTTTACAGCGAGAGCTGTGAAGATGTGGAATTCTCTCCCTGAATCAGTTGTACAGGCTGATACATTAGATAGCTTTAAGAAGGGGTTGGATGGATTTTTAGCAAGTAAGGGAATACAGGGTTATGGGAAATAGCTCATAGTCCAAGTTGATCCAGGGACTAGTCCGAATGCCATTTTGGAGTCAGGAAGGAATTTTTCCCCCTCTAAGACAAATTGGAGAGGCTTCAGATGGGTTTTTTGCCTTCCTCTGGATCAACTGGCAGATAGATAGTTAATAAAAAAAAAAAAAAAAAAGGTTGAACTCAATGGACATGTGTCTTTTTTCAACCTTACTTACTATGTTACTATGTATTCCAGACTCTGGGCACCAGCACTTAGCCCCTTCCTACGCCTCCCTGGTACCCTATCTAATTCCCTCCACCTTTGTTTACCCACATCAGTGCTGGAAGGACTATCTACGAAAGTGTTTAGGCGCTCTATTTGGTCAGTCTCATGACAGTCCAGAGGGGGAGCTGCCAAGGAAACACCATCCCCTTTGGTTTGTAGTACATTATTGCACCCCAAGTGTGTTAGTGGCATTAGTGCAAACACATGGGCATCAAGAATCCTGTAAACTTGATCACTTAGTCCTTTTTTACTAATTTCCCCTATATTTGTATCCTTGCCACTGTAGGTGTAAAAAAATCTTGGCCGTAGCTCCCAGTGATGTTAATAGTTTCTTGTTCTTCCCTCAGAACAGAAGATGTAAGAAGAAGGGCAAATCTATACGTGAGGCATGTGTCAACCCTATGAGCCCTGTCCTGGCCCCGCTGTGCCTCTCCCCTAACCTGCGCACCCCACGCAGCCCTCCCCAGGAGAATGCACTCTCTGTCCCCCACATCACCTACCATCATACCGAGGGGGACAAAGCAGATGATGGCTTTCAGGATCCAACGGGTAAGGACGATAGGTGACACAATTTTGTTTATTGTTCATAAATGAGGCCCTGACTTATCAGTGATCAAAGAAAGGATATGGGGTTTCCATTGTTTACACAGATATAACGAAGGCCTAAACAGAATGAAAAAGAATAGCAGGAGAAATTGGTTTGGAACAAAAGGAGCTGTCATACTATTATTTCAAATATAGTACAGGGCACCAAGAGTTTGGGTTGGGTAATTCCACTATCCCATAGGAAAAAGTGAAAGGGGCACAAGTTTGCTCATAGCACTACCTGAAAGAATGGCTGCACCTTGTGCTGGGTAAAGATTAAGTAGTGAGGGTGCAACATGGGTGGGTGCCCAGTCAATACCACCTGCCATAGGGCCTGCATCCTCTGCAGCTAGGTTAGAAGATAGAGCGGGGGGGTGACGATACCTAGATTCCAACTATCCCTTATAAATACTCTGTTCATGAGCTTAGATGTCATTTATTTACGTGAAAGTCCAATTGTGACTGTTTCTTGCATTCTGCACACTGTAAGTAAATGACACCTAAAGTAACAGAATACTACAGAGCATGATATTGGCCAACACAATTGTTCCATGCCTGAAATAGGGAGGGGGGGGTACAGTGTTACAGGCTGTTGGTTTTACTATCCGTTCTAACATTTCCTTTTATTCTTCTGCTCTTTATTACTCTCCCCTGATACTATTTACACCCCTCATTACTACTCCCCCATGATAATACTCACCCTCACCCCATCCTTGTTCCTGTCCTTTTTTTGAGGTCTCTCTCCGATAGGTCGGCCTCGATCTTGGTCTTCTCTCTCTATCTGCACGTCATTCAGCCTAACATCCCAAGGTATCAGACTTGTATTGTCTATAGCAGATTTAATATCCCCCTTTTTACAATGGTACAAATAACAGTCTATATCATGTACAAAACTAAGAACTAGGAGGAGCACCCACTGTTTGTCTTTCTGTACATATTACCTGCTGTTGTTCGCTAGGATTGTCTGTGATTGGAGCAGTACGATAGGTCTGGCTGCTTGGAGAAAGACAGACTGGTTGTGATTGGGATGGGAATTCAGGATAGGTTGACCTGGGATAGGAATTCAGGATTGGCTGTGATGGGAGTGAGATGGGAATTCAGGATTGGTTGTCCTGGGATGGGAATTCAGGATTGGCTGTGATGGGAGTGGGAATTCAGGATTGGTTGTCCTGGGATAGGAATTCGGGATTGTCTGTGATGGGAATTCAAGATTGGTTGTGATTGGAGCAAAATGGGAATTCAGGATTGGCTGTGATGGAAATTCAAGATTGGTTGTGATTGGAGCAAAATGGGAATTCAGGATTGGCTGTGATGAAAGCAGGATGGGAATTCAGGAATAGTTGTGATGGGAGTGTGCTGAGAATTTAGGAATGGATGTGATTGGGATGGGTAATCAGTATTGGCTGTGATGGGAGCAAGAAGGAAATTCAGGATTGGCTTTATGGGAGCAGGATGGAAATTCAGGATTAACTGTGATATGAGCAGTATCATGGGTTGGTAATTCAGGATTGGCTGTGGTGGGAATTCAAGATTGGTTGTGATGGGAGCAAAATAGGAATTTAGGATTGCCTGTGATAGAAGTGGAATGGGAATAGTTGTGATGGGAGTTGGATGAGAATGTAGGAATAGGTGTGATTGGGATGTGAAATCTGTATTGGCTGTGATGGGAGCAAGATGGAAATTCAGGATTGGCTTGATGTTAGCAGGATGGGAATTCAAGATTGGCTTGATGGGAGTAGGATGGAAATTCAGGATTGGCTGTGAAAGAAGCAGTATGATAAGACTGGCTGTTTGTTAAAATACATGTGACTGGTTGTGATTGAGATGGGAATTCAGGATTGGCTGTGATGGGAGTGGGATGGGAATTCAGGATTGGCTGTGATGGGATGGGAATTCAAGATTGGTTGTCCTGGGTTGGGAATTCAGGATTGGCTGTGGTGGAAGTAGGATGGGAATTCAGGAATAGTTGTGATGGGAGTTGGATGACAATTTAGGAATAGGTGTGATTGGGATGATGTGGGATGGGAATTCAAGATTGGTTTTCCTGGGTTGGGAATTCAGGATTGGCTGTGGTGGAAGTGGGATGGGAATTCAGGAATAGTTGTGATGGGAGTTGGATGACAATTTAGGAATAGGTGTGATTGGGATGGGAAATCAGTATTGGCTGTGATGGGAGCAAGACGGAAATTCAGAATTGGCTTGATGGGAGCAGGATGGAAATTCAGGATTAGCTGTGAAAGGAGCAGTATGATAGGACTGGCTGTTTGGAGAAAGACATGTGACTGGTTGTGATTGGGAATTCAGGATGGGTTGTCCTGGGTTGGAAATTCCGCATTTGGTGTGGTGGGAATTCAAAATTGATTGCGATAGGAGCAAAATAGCAATTCAGGATTGGCTGTGATTGAAGCGGGAATTAAGGAATTGTTGTGATGGCAATTGGATAAAAATTGAGGAATGGATGTGATTGGGATGGGAAATCAGTATTAGGTGTGATGGGAGCATCAAAGAAATTCAGGATTGGCTTGATGGGAGCAGGATGGAAATTCAGGACTAGCTGTGATAGAAGCAATGTGATAGAACTGGCTGCTTGTTGAAAGACATGTGACTGGTTGTGATTGGGATGGGAATTCAGAATTCGCTGTGATGGGATGGGCTGTGGTGGGAATTCAAGATTGGTTGTGATGGAAGCAAAATAGGAATTCAGGATTACCTGTGATGGGAGCAGGATGGGAATTCAGGAATAGGTGTGATGGGAGTTGGATGAGAATGTAGGAATAGGTGTGATTGGGATGGGAAATCCGTATTGGCTGTGTTGGGAGCAAGATGGAAATTCAGGATTGGCTGTAATAGGAGCACTATGATAAGACTGGCTGTTTGTTAAAATACACGTGATTGGTTGCGATTGGGATGGGAATTCAGGATTAGCTGTGATGGGAGCAAGACAGAAATTCAGGATTGGCTTGATGGGAGCAGGATGTGAATTCAAGATTGGCTTAATGGGAGCAGGATGGAAATTCAGGATTGGCTGTGATAGAAGCAGTATGATGGGACTGGCTGTTTGGAGAATGACATGTGACTGGTTGTGATTGGGATGGGAATTCAGGATTGGCTGTGATGTGAGTGGGATGGGAATTCAGGATTGGTTGTCCTGGGTTGGGAATTCAGGATTGGTTGTGGTGGGAATTCAAAATTGGTTGTGGTGGGAGCAAAATAGCAATTCAGAACTGGCTTGAATGGAAGCGGAATGGGAATTAAGGAATAGTTGTGATGGAAGTTGGATGAGAATTTGGGAATGGATGTGATTGGATGGGAAATCAGTATTGGCTGTGATGGGAGCATCAAAGAAATTCAGGATTGGCTTGATGGGAGCAGGATGGAAATTCATGATTGGCATGATGGGAGCAGGATGGAAATTCAGGATTGGCTTGATGGGAGCAGGATGGAAATTCAGAATTGGCTTGATAGGAGCAGGATGGGAATTTAGGATTGATTGTTATTTCAGCAGGATGGGAAAGTTTTCTGTAATGAGAGTAAGTTGGGGATTTATGATTGGCTGTAATAGGATCTGTCAGTTGGGTAGACCTCTCAGTGTTTTTCATTTTGTTGAATGACCCTCTCTGTTTCCCTGCAGGAAGAGGCCGACCGGGGCAGTCCCTACCGGACATCTCACGGACAAACAGCTATACAGATGATATGGACGGAATGAGTGAGGAGAGTGTACTGCCATCTGTTACAGATCTATCACAGTAAGCGACTCTCAAATTGCCTCCCTCTGAATGGGCTGTAAGCAAACTTAGGGGTTATTCCTGCTACCCATACTCATTGAGTTTCCTATATTAAGCCACTTTAACTGGCCAAGGAAAATTAGATTCTCATATCAATAGGCTGCACCCATTGTTGACTTCATATAAGAGTATTGTAACGCTAAAGGAGGGCTAGACTAAGAACAATGGACACTTGGGCAATGCTGCATCAATAACATTTTCAAAGAAGATATAGACAGCAAAACATATGGGAAATAACTGCAAATCAAAGTGAAATGAAATAAATTAAAGATGTACCAAATTCAGATATTGAGTCCTTTCCAAAAGACTGAATTCAGTGCATCTCTAAACCAAATGTAATTGGCCATGCACACTCTTACACTTGTGTTTGACAGTCTCTGTCTCTCTCATAAAGCACTTTTAGTTGTTCCACATCTAGCCACCTGCATTCTCTCTGTCTGTCCCTCTGTCCGTGTGTTCATCATGATGTTCATAACAGCATCCATTTGTCTCCCCTTGACAGCACCATGAGCAGGTGAGTGTGTCATATCTCTGTGTATGGCTGGTGTGTAAGTGTGCTTGCTGTATGCGTGCATGGGTGTGAATTTGTAATTTCAACAATCTGGTTGGTAGTGTCCAAAGTCCCCTAGCAACTATGCAATGATTTGAATAAGAGACTGGAATATGAATAGGAGCGGCCTAAAAAGAAACATAAGTAATAAAATGTAGCAATAACAATACATTTGTAGCCTTGCAAAGCAATTGTTTTTAGATGGGGTCAGTAATCCCCAGTTGAAAACTGGAAAAAGTCTGAAGAAGGCAAATAATTCAAAAACTTGTCTTAGAATTAGCCATTCTAACATAAAGGTGAACCACTTCTTCTTCAGAAGAGGGCAAATAACTAAAAACCTATAAGAAATAAATAACGAAGACCAATTGAAAGGTTTCTTTGAATTGATTTTTCTATAACATACTAACAGTTATTTTTAAGGTGGACTGCTCCTTTAAGGCTAGACTCTAACCTGAAGAAATGGCAAGAAATTACAGATATTTATATATTATGCCTCTGCAATGGCCAAGGCATTCCTATGCCAGGGAAAAGTTTATAAAGGAGGATGAAACCATTTACTTATGTTAGGACCCTTGCAGAGGCCTCCCCGGGGGTTGAGGTTCAGGAGAGGGGAAGGAGGAAGTGAATGGATTTGATCTCTTTTAATCAGAATAGGAAAGGTAGACAATGAATGGTCTTGGTGCCAAACCCTTCCATTGTTTTTGGTGTTTCTTTCATATTTATGTGTTGGGGTGGGGTATCTACTACTACACATGAGTTGGGGAAGACTGCAGAGTGGTGGAACAATGGTTATACATGGGGGATGCGAGTGGTGCCCTAATCTCTCTTCATATACCAACTTGTTGTTGTGTGTTGCCGTGTCACACCCTGGGCACACAAGCTAACATTCTTTCTGTTGTAGGCTGACAGATGCTCACAGGATAGCAGTGAAGGTCACCCGCAGGATGCAGTACTTTGTAGCCCGCCGAAAATTTCAGGTATGTGAATTTATTAGAATAAGTACTCTTATTGGCAGTTATCTTCCATCCATCCTCACAGAATAATAATAATAATAATAACTTACAGTTTATGGCACCAATGAATCCAAACTATACTCCCTCTTCACCACGACAACCCCCAGTGCCTTCTTACATAGTAACATAATAAGTTAGGTTGAAAAATAGACACACATCCATCAAGTTAAACCTTTAAACACTATTTTAAACTGCCTAACTGCTAGTTGATCCTGAGGAAGGCAAAAACCCCATTTGAAGCCTCCCCAATTTGCCTCAGAGGGGGAAAATCCCTTCCTGTCTCCAAAAATGCCTCTTGTAAAGAGGCTGTAACACTATATGAGAGGTATTGTAGCTGACAAGAGGGCAATGGTCAGCCAGTCATTAAACAATGGCAGCTAAGTTATAGGGGCCCTTTAAACACCTCCCAAGCACAAAGGCAAATATTCTATATATGCTGTATATGGTGTTCACTGGTTTTCCCCAAACTCCCAGCAAGCTCGGAAACCGTACGACGTCAGGGACGTGATTGAGCAGTATTCCCAGGGACACTTGAACATGATGGTACGGATTAAAGAGCTTCAGAGAAGGTAATGGCTATATGATGCCCCCCCTCCACTCCCTTGACATTTACCAAAAGGCCAGTTGGGTCAACTAGGCCCCCCCTCCACTCCCTTGACATTTACCAAAAGGCCAGTTGGGTCAACTAGGCATGAGGCTATATTGCACCTTGATATGCACCACTAAGTCTTCTCTGCACTTTCCTTCCAGGCTGGATCATTCATTGGGCAAACCAGGACTCTTTCTGCCAGGTAATAGTCACAGAATGTGAGGGTGTGTCTCATATATGTCAGGGCCTAGGGGTAGGGAAGAGGGGCACTTACCTAAGGTGCAATGGCTGGAGAGGATTGACATAATCAGCAAGGTGGTGGGAGAGGGGCAGGGGGCAGACTAAGCAGCATTGTAGGGGGCTGGATTGCTGGCCCAGCAGCAGAGGCAGTCAAGCATCACAGAGATGGGAACAGAGCCGGCACATTACCATCAATATTGTCTTTTCTTCCCTACAGAGAAAGGAGTGGATAAGGGATACTACACGGTTGGTTCACGGCTTATGCGCCTGGAGGAAAAGGTACACAAGGGGTGCTGTTAGTAGACAGAGCCTTATATATTATATATATATATATATATATATTTACTCTTATGGATGCTAGGTTTTCCCTGTGGGGCATTAATAAAGGATATTAAGAGGTACAATAGGGACAATGGCACGTGGGGTATTGGTTCACATTGCTTCAGTTATTGAAAGTGGTTCACCGGTACCCAGTTATGTGGGCAAATATTCTGCTTTGCAAATATAGGGTCCCACCTAATCCATCATAGAGCCCTGCTTTGATGCTGGGAATGAGTCTGGGAAAAGTGCATCAGCCCTAACTTATTTTCACCATAAGCCTAAAAATGTAGAGTATTTGGTACTGTCTCCATCTAATTGTTGTAAGGGCCTTGGATGTCAGGATCTGTGATGGACCCTAGGAAGCCCAGTCTGACACTGGCTGGATACCCTGGACTAATAAAATGTTTGCCTGATCCTAAACCAAAATCCTAAGTCCATGACTGCAGTCCTTGCAGTTTCTTTGTTCTAAATCATTGTTTACTTTGAAGGTCTGCTATACCTTATATATCTCTCCTGTCTAGCCAGCTGCCCCTCTCTTGCCTAACCCCCCCCCCCTCCGCTCTCTGCAACACGTTCCCAGGCTGAATAATAGTAATACGGACAGTTGGGCAGCCCAACTGGCACTGCTTTCCCTTCAGCTCTCATTATTCAGTTCTGACCTAAGACAGAGCTTAAAGCCTCCCTAATTGTGTGCCAGGCCTACTGAGCTGGAACATGCCCCATTAATTTGGCAGGGCTGCAGGCCTGGCGTAGACTAATGCCATGAACACAAGTATTGTCTGGGTGAGACACCGGGGGCAGAACGTCCCCAGACACCTAGGCTTATGGCAGCCAGGAGAACAGGGGCTCCTACTTAATGAGCTTTCTGTTTATTTTCCCAGAAGTCTGTCCCCATCTCACCTCACTTGTGTATCTGCTTATATATTCAGATAAAATAGGGGGAATTAACTAAGCTCAATTCCCTTTCTCTCTCTCTCTTTGTAGAACCCTGGGCCAATAAGATACATCAACCCAATGGGACCTTTAAAATGGGCCTGAGTATCATACATACTCCCAGCTTCCATAAAAACCTTCAACTCTCCTATTTCCTGCAGGTGAATCGGATGGATCATAAACTGGACGAAATCCTATGCGTCTTCCGAACTCAACTAGTGTCAGAAGAGGATCAGGCGCAGTCCTCCCAATCATCCTCACCTGCCTCCCACCGACTGCACCCTTCTCCCAGCTCCCCCACCCACAGCCGCAAATTCTGAGTAACTTGCAAGAAAAAAGGGACTGGTCTTCTGTGTATCCAGAAGAAGCTATAGCCATTGGAGACACCTTCTTTACTATTTGTTATGTTACTCTGTAGTCAGTGGGGGACCACTCCCTGTTAAATGGGAAGACACCATCTCCATTGCTTACATAGTCTGCCTTCTTCATATGGACTATGTAGGACTCAGCTGAAGAGTACACTGCCCAATATAGCACAAACACCAAAATGGAAAACGTAGAAACAGTACCCTATTTAGCATGGAGCACTGAAGGCCCAATCATTACAACACAAACCCATTAACATGTGAGAGCAACTTATATGTTAGAGAACCCAACACATGTCCTGCACTTGACATGATCACTTGTATATAGGATTGTGAACCCACTTGCCTTACACTGACCTCAGTTGAACACAACCCCCCCACACTCCATCCGTACTCCACTCAGTACACAAGGTATGAGTGAGTTAGAACCCTGATGTGTGTGTGTGACATGATGCGTTCTAGGAGCTGGACAAGTGTGTGTATGACTGTGATCTCCCAAAGACCCATAATAAGGCATCAACTTTCATGAATGCCGAGTCTGGAGACTGGAACTGTATGCAAGTCTGAAATAGAATAATGACATTCCTAAAATAGGCATTTGTCAATGTGTTGTTTTTATGTATTGCTGATATTTGCTCAAAAGGTGACCAGTGAATTATGCGTTGGCAGATGAAGAAGCAAAAATGTGGGGTAGGCAGTTCCTCTTCACTTCCTACAGTCCTACCGCCTTTACAAATGGAATAACACAAGGTGGCTATGTCTACAATGTATGGCCCCTCTGTCCATTTGGCCCATACGGCAAACGGTCAGACACTGTACTGGATCAACTGGTATGGGCCACCTTAAGGGTTGCCTATTATTAGACGCAACCACTTGTGGAATCACATAGGTGATTTGGGGGGGGGGGGTATCCCAGCACCTTTGACAGTTGAGAGGCACAAAGGCACCAGGCCATAACTCTCTGCCTGTCCAAAGTCATGTGGTACAAAATGATTGTGCAATGCCCAGGGTGGGACAGTCATTCTGGGCCCCATGGCTTACAAGTTTTAAGGGGAGGGCAGCTGTGCTGCACTTCCTGGATCAGATGGGCCCCTTGAATCTCTGAAGTAGTAGCAGAATCCGCCAAAAGGAACCAAAGGGGATGTGGGCTGGGGCTTGGGGGTCGGGCCCAGAAAATGTTTTACAGGGCCCTGTGATTTCTGATGGCAGCCCTGGCAATGGACTCTTGCTTTTCATGAATGACTGGCACAATAGAAAGGTGGCCATAGTGGCTGTAGCCCCCTCCCCCGGTGTACTTTTTCTGTTCATTGGGCAGGAGGGTGGAGAGGGAGAATTCCTTTGTTTGCCCAACAAATTTCAATGGGGAAGAGACTGAGAAGGAATTGATGTATCGAACAGTCCCTTTTTTAAAGGGGAATTCCACCCAGAAACTGTATTTTGCATAAGAAAAGAAAAAATTGGATTTCAATTACATTAGGCCAGTGAGAATGAGGAATGAATGGATATTGGGTGGGGAGGCCTGATGACAGAGGGCACCTGGTAAGAACCTGTGAACACTGACCCCCCCCCCCCCCAAGATCCCTGTTCTGTCCCCCTTACTGACCCTCACACACCTTTTACTGGCGTGGGGATGAGCTGGGAGCCTGTGGGTGACAATGGTAGATCCACCAGTTGGTGTATAACAGGGACTTAGCTTTGTGGAAGGGGGGGGGGGTCTCTATATGTTTATAGAAACTCTTATTCCCAAAGTTTACAGGGGCCCTAAAACGATTTTTCTGTGTGGTCCTGGTTATGCCTCTGCTGACAAATTCAGTTATTTGCATCTGTTTCAAGTATGAAAATGCATATTTCCCCCTAAAACCAACATATTGTAAAATAATGCTGCTATTTGTTGGAGAATAAACATATTATGATGAAAAAATCTTGTGTGCAGGCATGTTCCCTTTCCAGCTTGATCATACACAGGCAATATCTCTCTGCTCCACCTTAAGAGTTGGCACCACCCCTCCACCTCATCACCAATAACTCCAGGCCCCATCTTCACTCAGCCCTCTGATTGGTTTGTGAGCATGCCTGTCACAGTAAATGCAAAACAGAACATTGAGGAAAACAACCGGAACATGAAAAAAAAAGTTTAAGACGTGTAGCTGCAGAGCTGAGTGACTGTGTATCAGAAGCTGATCTCTGCATCTACACAGAATGGGGCGGGGGAGAGGGTGCTTGTCTGCCTGCATGCGGAAATAAGGCGTCAACACCTAGAAACATATTTACTACTCCATCTATTGTAACCCCATCTCAGACACGACGTAGAATACACATACATGCATCATCTATAATCATTTATAACATACAAGGAAGCCAATAAATCAGGCAAGCTAAAATCAATATGGAAAAGGATATTGCACAAGCAGTAAAAATTATTTTTTTAGAAATGTAAATAGTAAAAAAAATGAAGCAGGTCCCTGGTAAGGTCTCATCCGGAGTATGCAGTGCAGAGAGATACCACATAACTATGGCAGCATAGTGATCCCTTGTACTAAGCACAATTCAGCAGGGACAGTCCCCTAAGTTTGCTCATAGCCTGTACAGAGAGATCTCATAAAACTATGGCAACATAGGTAATCCTATGTAACTAGCACAATTCAGCAGGAACACCCGTTAAGTTTGCTCATATCCTGCACAGAGAAATATCATTAAACTATAACATAACAGGTATTTCCTGTTAGCCCCATAAAAAACACACGGATACTGCTTTCTGCGTAGATTTATTTAATGTAAATGATTGCTTGACGTAGGAACAGAAATCAGACATTTAAAACCATTATTATTATTTTTTTTCCAACTGAAAAAAGATTTACAAATGCATCCGGCTCAGTCTGCAATCCATTAATAGCCAAAAAAAAATTTTTTAAGAAAAAAAACATTCAAAAAAAGCTACAAATGGAAAAAAAAACAAAACACGGCATTTACAGACACAATGAATTCTGCCGCTTTGGCTTCATGAAAAAAAAAAATTCATCAATTTTCTAGATTAAACAATTTCTTTTTTTTGTCTTTTCATTTTTCTTGTTTACACATAAATAAGTTAGTACAATTTCTCAGTGTTTTTTTTGTTTTTTGTTTTTACACAGCAATACTCACATGCACCTCAAATCCTGCCATCATTTAGTATGCTACATACACTGGCTATGCAGAGCCCAACCCCTTCTGTTCAATTACTCCTTGGCGGAGTGATAGGAGGGGCGGGGCCAGCTCCAACTGGAAATTGACCTAGATCATATCTGAATGATATAGAATCAAAGATCTATTGAATAGAAGGGAATTTACTTGTTTTTGCTTATGTTAAAATAAAGAAGATGTTGCCTTGTTATGACCCACTACTGGCTCCTCAGGGGTGGGGCAATAACTATACAGCGTTTTTTTTAAAGGGTACAAAAGTATATCCCCATTTAGGCAGGTCACATACCCCTTGTAAGTTTCTATGAGGAATAGAGGGACCAGCTGTGTCCTGCCTACAGTTGCTAAATTAAGAATATATTTTTATTATAATACAGATATAATTATCAATGTGGTAAAAAAATTACACCCAAATAGCTGAATAGATCACTACTAAGCATGCATATAGGCTCCACCAATTACAAATCAGTATTCCTGCCTAACAGAACACTGCAGCCTTGCAAAGAAGAGCAATTATTATGGAGCAGAGAAGAATACACCAACCCTGCTTGTTGCTCTACAATACTAATTAAATGGGCAGTTAATTGAGGCCCTCGTCTCCCGTCTCTCAAACCTCTGCCTGGTTGCTAGTAGGGATGCACCGAATCCAGGATTTGGTTCGGGATTCGGCCTTTTTCGGGAGGATTCGGATTCTGCATATGCAAATTAGGGGCAAGGGAAATGGTGTGACTTTTTGTCACAAAACAAGGAAGTAAAAAATGTTTTTGCCTTCCCACCTCTAATTTGTATATGCAAATTAAGATTCGGATTCGGTATTCGTCGAATCTTTCGCGAAGAATTCGGGGGTTCGGCCGAATCCAAAATAGTAGATTTGGTGCATCCCTAGTTGCTAGGATGAATTGGACCCTAGCAACCAGCTAAAATGTCAAGCTAGAGAGCAGCTGAACCAGTTTGAATAAAATGAAGACCAATTGCAAATCATTCTATCACTGTCGTAGTTGTATTAAAAATTAATCAAACAGCAAACTATCCCCTTTACCAAAAAA
Source organism: Xenopus laevis (assembly GCF_017654675.1). Taxonomy (NCBI): domain Eukaryota; kingdom Metazoa; phylum Chordata; class Amphibia; order Anura; family Pipidae; genus Xenopus; species Xenopus laevis. Next base: position 16,441,302 of record NC_054375.1, on the reverse strand, counting down.
AGGCTCTGCTGCTACATTTTCCTATTGGGCAGCCATACAGGGATGTGACTGTCCTATGCATGCTTAAAAAAAAATAAAATAAAAAAAATGGGGATTTAAAAAATAAAAATATCAAAATATTGGAACAGGTGCAAAAAATTTTGTTTTTTAATTTTTTTCTTAATTTAACACAGCAATAATAAGTAAATTTGCAGCATTGTGTTTAACCCCTTCATCACAGCAGAAGGGATCCTGTTCTACTAAGGAAAAGAATGAGACCCTTTGGGTTTTTTTTTTTTTTTTTAATAACGGAACCTGTTTGTTGAATTCTGAGTGCACACCCACACCAAAAATATGAAAAAAATAAAACGATAAAGCTAACAACCCATCTTCTGTCAAACAGCTGTTGCCAGTGTTTATAAGACCAGAATTTGCAAAGAAAATTCAAACCATATTACAAATTAAAAAATAGATATATAAATTTATATGTACACACATAAAAAAAGTAATAAAATCATAAAAAAGCAGAAAAAAAACATTAAAAAAAAGAAAAAAACACTGTGGAGCTCGTAACCTTGCAGCACATGAGAGATGTAAAACACATTATTTCTGGGGGGGGGGGGTCATTGAAAGGACACCCCCTTGTTATGTAGGTGGGTTAAAAGAAAGAAGAGGTTTTTGGGTATCTGGAATGCATCATATTAAATGGACAATATTGACTGGTAAATCAAGCTGCACACTGGTTGAATAATATGTCCTAGTCGTTGATTAGGATTTAATAAGTGCTTTCATTCAGTAGGCTGGGTGGGGATGGGAAGACATTATCCTTGCGTACTTAACTTCCTGCTATTAAACAGCAGCCTCCTAACAGGAAGTTGTTAAAAACAATTGTGCTTTCCTCCAGCTACCTGTAGGGGGAGCAAATTTGGAAATACTGACGTTTATAGTTCATGTTACATGTTTCCCTTTAGACTTTTATATGTTAGTGTTCCTTTAAAACAAAAAAAAAGGCAGCGTTATTAAGATACTGAACTAATGAAATGTCATTTAAAAAAGGAAAATAAAGCCAGATATGCAGGAGGGAACCTCTATTTACATAGAAAAGGGGTACTCATAAAATATTCTATTTTTAACATTTTGCGTTGGTGTATTTTCCCTTTAATAGTTAAAGGCAGTTGTCAGGTACAGAGTTGCTTGAATGGGAGATAACCTATGAACAGTAGCAGATCCCCATAGGGTCTGGGGTGGTGGGGGGACAGTGTGTCAGGTAGGGGGAGGGGAATGGGTGAAGGATAGGCGAGCATTGTGGTGGGGCATAATGTACTGGTAGAGAAAGCAATATGCCAGCTCCTACCCATAGGTACAAACAAAGAGAAGGAATGTTCTGTACATAATAAAACCTCATCATATGTTAACTTTCTTTTAAAGGGGAAATACATCAAGGTAAACCTGGTAAAACTGTACCAGTTGATCAGGTGAGTTTTTAGCCAACAAAGTGATTTGCCTGAGGCTGCACTTTACGGCGCCCTTATTCTCTGCAAAGAGCAGTGGTTGACTGAGGATTCTGGGAGTTGTATTCCAATGGTGCAGCGTGCAGAATAACGTGCAAAGGCCACTCATGTGCTGACGAGGTTTTGTGATTCTCAAAAAAAAAATGTTTTAAAAAGCCCCCAAATAGTTCTCTTCACTCAGATCAGGGTGAAACCCGTTTCACACCCCACCCTGCCCCCTCTAAATCAATTTATGTGCTACATGGGGAGAGGTGGAGATTACACAGGTAGTGAGAGAAGCGAGAAAGAGAGAGAGAGAGGGTGCCTAATTGCACAAATGCTACATCATATGCCCCGGGCTCTGTAGTGTTACTCTGTATCAGTGCTTGCGAGAGTCTCCCACCAGTGACAGAGAACAACAGGCTGAGTGGGCAAGAGCCAGCCAGCACTGGGGGAGGGTGGTCTGGAGTCTGTAGGGAGAGAAAAAGAGGGGAAATTGTTAATGAACTGCACTGCATTGATACCATGGATCATAGTAACATATAGAAACTGCACTATCTGGTTTGTCCACTAAGAGGCAATGAGCAATGCTGATACACACCCAAGATGGGAAAGGATTAGGTCTTGGCTATAAAGGTAATGAATGGTAGGTGGAGTCTTAAGCCTGAGTAATTAAACCCGCCAATTAAACTTCTTTGCCCCCCTCCAACACAGGTTAATACTAACCCCATTCCTTTACGTGCTGGGTTTGGTCTTCTTGGGCGTTTCCTCTGGGGGAGGAGTTAAGCTGCCTCCTGCTGTGTCTTCAGCTTCTTTCCTGTGAGATTTCTTCATGGAGGGGGCAGAGGAATCTAAAGAGAATGAGAGGTGTAAGAGAAGAAGCATTGTGCCAACAATAATTACTCTGCAATTGCCCCCCCCCCCCAACACTGAGCTCCTCCGTTGCAGAGAAATCACTCCCAAGTTCTATCATGATGGCCAGAGGGGGTAGTTTTTGGTTTAGGTACCAATATAGCAGCTCCAATTTACATTAGTCACTACCAGGCCAGCGAATGCTAGAGGCACTGCTGTAAGATGCCATAGACAGTACACTCTGCGTACTTGAAACGCCAGGGCCTATTTTGACATTTCAAGTACACAATGTCCCAAACTGCCCAAGGGACCAATTGAAAGTGGCACTCTATGGAATCTTACAGCGGCCCCTCCGGCATTTGCCAGAACCCACAGATTGCCAGTCCAGGCCTGCCTGTACCACTAGATGTAATAATTACAGGGTATATTTTCCCATTAAAATAACAGTAAAGACATACTCAGCAAGTAAGAATTTGAATTGACAGGGTGGGACTGGCCCATCGAGATACTGGGAAAAATCCAGGTGGGCTCTTGTCTTGCAGGCTTGTCCCTTCAGCCCAAGCAGGGCCCCCAGTTAAAGGTGTTCTTCATCTTTGAGTTAACTTGTATAATATAAAGAGTGATATTCTAAAACAATCTGCAACTAGTTTTAATTTTCTATTATTTGTGGTTTATGAGTTATTTTGCTTTTTATTCAGCATCTCTCCAGTTTGCAATTTCAGGAATCTAGTTGCTAGGGTCCAAATGACCCTGGCAACCATGCATTGATATTAATTTGAGACTGCATTATGAATAGGAGGGTCTGAATAGAAAGAGGAGTGATAAAAAGTAACAATAAATGTGTAGCCTTACATAGCAATTATTGTGTACATGGGGTCAGTGGCCCCCATTTGAAAGCTGGAAAGAGTCAGAAGAAGGCAAATAATTCAAAAACTATAAAAAAAAAAAAAAAAAACATGAAAACCAATTGAAAAGCTGTGTAGAAATAGCCATTCTATAACACACTAAAAATAACTTATAAGTGAAGCACCCCCAGTTAAAGGGGAACTAAAGTCTAAAATAGAATAATGCTAGAAATTCTGTATTTTGTATACTAAACATAAACTTACTGCACCAGAAGCCTAATTAAACAAATGATTTCTGTTTGCAAAGTTGGCCGCAGGGGGCTGTCATCTTGTAACTTTGTTAAACATCTTTGTAAGAGCAAGACTATGCACATGCTCAATGTGGTCTGGGCTTCAGCTGGGAGTAGCGTTGCCACCTTTTCCTGAAAAAAGTACCGGCCTTCCTATATATTTTTTCCCCTATTGATAACATTGGGATCAACCATCATTTTTACTGGCCAGGCCAGTAAAGTACCAGCCAGGTGGCAACCCTAGTTGGGAGGTTAAAGGGCACCTGTTTGGTAAAAATGTTATCCTCAACCAAAGGTGTGGGCTAATAGAGCCTGCATTCCGGTTGGAGATAACAAGAGCATTTTTTAATAAAAAATGCCCCCCGCCAGCACTAAGCTACCCGCAACGGGAGGGAGCAGCCATGTACGGTCACTCGCATGCGCATAATGAAAATGTGCCACAAATTGCGAGTGAGACAACATGGCTGTTCACACCGGGAGCTCCCTCCCAGTGCGGGTAGCGTAGCGCTGGCGGGGGGCATTTAAAAAAACAAACTACTGTTATCCCGAACCGAAATGCAGGCTTTATTAGCCTGCACCTTTGGTTGGGGATAACATTTTTACCCAACATGTGCCCTTTAAGCTTAGGGATTGTCATAAAATATCAAAACAGCACAAGTCAAATAATATCTGCCATAGAAGCCAATACAGCAAGACTGAAAAATAAACAGAATATGCAGACTGCACTGGGATACAAATCTCTATACAGTCGGCGACTGCTCTACAGTGAAACAAACAAAGCTGCTCAAGTTCTGGTAATGTGTGGGGGCTCCGTCCTGCTGTTTGAAAGTATGATTGTTTCCCTGCAGAGCAGTTAGGGACTGTGTGAAGTTTCCTATGCGCAGCAGTCCGAGCAGGTAAAAGGAAAGGGGGAATTTCACTGCATACAGTCAGGTTTATTATAAAAACGGTACACATTTTTTAATTAAATTATACTGAAGATACATTTCTTTTTCATTAAAGAAAGTAAGAATGGGATTTTGTTTTGCCTTTACATACCCTATAAAGGAGCAGGAATGTCTTCTTTCACTTGGGGGTGCCAAGTGAATGTATTTACTTACCTGAAACCCCCGGGCAGGTGGTCCTTTCAGCAAAAAATTGCACCGGCCCGAGGTTATTCCAGTAAACACCACGGAGCGATCTTCTTCCTGCTTCTTCTTTCAGCTGCACTTGCGCAGAAGAGAGAAAAGCCGAACTACAACTTAAAAGTCGGCTATTTCGTTCAACTTTGCATGCGTTAAGCTGGCCATAGACACAAAGATCTCATTTTCAGAACGTGTGTGGAGAGTCCAGACATTTTTCGTCTGGCGTAGATCGGTCGTTTGGTCGATCAACAGGATAGAACATTTCTGTCGGCTGCCGATAATATCTCTGCGTGTATTGCCGATCGTACGATTTTCAGTGGGAGACTGTCACTAGCTTTTTCCAACGTACGATTGCTGTCAGGGGCAGAACATCGGCTGATCTGTTCTTTAACTACTTTATTTGGTCGGAATGGTAAGACTTTGATCTGAATGGTCAGTGGCAGGTCGGGAGATGGGAAAGTCCGATCGTACATTAATTCGTACAATCGGATCTTTGCGTCTGTGGCCAGCTTTAGCCCTGGGAAATTTAAAGAAAGAAGAAGCCGGAAGAGGATCGCTCTGTGGTGCTCACTGGTATAACCTTGGGCCGGTGCAGTTTTCTGCTGATAGGAGCAGGTAAGTCAATAAAATCACTTGGGGGTGCCTAACATTTGGCACCCCCAAGTGGAAGAAGACTTTCCCTCTCCTTTAAGCATGCAAAGGAGATAAGGTAGGGCACCAGTGCTACACACTGATTATGATACATTGTTACCCTGACACAAACACAAGAGGGACACATTGTTGCAAATGCTGATACAGTTGGTTCCACCCAGAGGAAGCAGTTTGTTATAAATTGTGTTACCAGGGGAGACAGTCAGTTGCAGGTTGTTGTTGCTATGGGTGACACAGGGTTGAACTAAAGGAATTGACACAGTCCAGTGCAGTAGAGCCGTCAGGTGCTGTAGACTGGAGGAGGCAGGGACAGGGGCAAGAATAGAGGAATAATCCCTGGATATTGGGAAGGGGGGTATTTGAGGCCTATGGGTGAGTTCCAACTATAAAAGAGAACAGGACTCATCTAAGCACAAGGGGGGGGGGGGCAGAATGGGGTAAAGGGAGGGCCATATACGAGGGGTTACAGCTTTAGCGCAGGGATAGCAATGAAATAGCAATGACGGGAGTAAAACCCAGGGGTATTATGTTGGTGGTGGTACAGCCAGGCTATAACTGCACTGGGCTTTTTCATTCCTGGGTCCCTAATAAGGAATAGTGGGGAAAGCCTCGACTGGGATAAAGGTTAGAAAGCAGCGGGGGTAGTTAACTCGTGGCTCCCCCCTCCTCCTGGCGCAGTTGGACTCACCCGTTGCCTCTCCGTTGCGCTTCTTTGCTCGGGATTCCGCCGGACTCGCCTCGGCCCGCAATGATTTGGGCTCCCGGTGGTAGAATTCGGGCGTCTTGTCCGTTTCCTCCCACTCGAGGAGCCCCGGTAGCGGCCGGTGATTGCGGAAGTCGAAGTTCCACCTCTCGCGCTTCTCCTCTTCCATCGCCCGAAGGCTCCGCTCCAGGTCCCGGGCCAACAGCTCGTGATCCACCGGGCCGAATAGGCAGCGCCTGGCGGGGGAACGAGGGGAGCTGGGGGCCCGGGATACCCGTTCCACACCCGGGGCCTCCGGAGATAACGGCACGCCCGACATGGGCTCGGCTATCTGGAGTAGCGGAGTGTCAGCGGGTCACCGGGCTCCTGCGCCGCCCAATATGGCGGCTTGTGCGACCAGCGCCCGCTGGGGGGATCCGAACGCCCTCTGCTGGCCACTGGCGCGATTGGGACCCGCCTGATTAAGGTAGAACGGGGGAGATGTGACCCCTAAATCCTGTGCAGACATTGCCCTAGTATGTGTATGTCCCACGTCTCTTTGTATAAATCTGTGTTCCCCTTATTTGCTTTGTGCATTTGACTGTTCTCCTGATCATTCTCTGGCCCTGGGTTATACCAAGTCACAAAGAAGGTGAGGTTGAAAAAAAAAAAAAAGACCGAAAGGTCAGATCGATGAAACAAGGGGCCATTGGTTTTTAATTTCGTATTATGTGTGGATTTTGAGTTATTTCTATTTCTATTCAGCAGCTCTCCAGTTTCAGTCATTTAAGCAAGCGGGTTTGCTACGATCCAAGTGACCCTAGTAACCATGCACTGATCTGAAAAGATTGGAAGGCGTCAGAAGGAGAAGGGAAATAATTAAAAGAAACTATAAAACAGAATTACTGAAGGCCAGTTGAAAAGTTGCTTAGTCTAAGCCAGGGGTCAGCAACCTTTACTATCAAAAGAGCTATTTTGACCCTCTTCCACTAAAAAAAAATAGTCTGGAGCGGCAAAACATAACACAGATTATAAACTTTAAAAAGTTTTAACCTTTTCTTAGTTTTAACTGTTTCAACAACAGAATACAACAAACAGAAGTGCAGTGTTCATGTGTAGGGCTACTTTGAAATAAATAAACATTGAATAGCCCTATTAAATGCTAGTGTTCTCATCTGTTTAACCCTTTAAGTGCCACAGAACGTAGAATCTACGTTCTGTGGATCAAAGGACCAAAGTGCCACAGATCGTAGATTCTACGTTCTGCAGCACTTCCGGGTTTGCGAGCGGAGGAGCGGCTGTTAGAGCCGCTCGCTCCGCTCCTTCACGATCCCCTGCCCCTAGACAACGAGCAGAGCAGGGGATCGTGTGGCCCCTGGGGCGCGATCGCCCAGGGGCCCCAAAGCAGCAGCAGGGACGCGTTTCCTATGCGTCCTGCTGCTGCCTGCGCCGCACTTCCGCCCAGCTCCGCCCCCACATGGCTGATGATCGTTGGAGCTGGAGATCTGCTGCGTGGGACCCTTTCTGATCGATCTGCAGCATCTACCCCAGGTAAGTGTAACATTTACACACACAAAAACACACAAACACACCAACACACACTTATTACAGTAATATACACTTACATTCACACTTACACACACTCACACATAGATTTTTGGGGATTGGGGGGGTCACACACACTCACAGCACCCATGTACACTTGCACACGCGCACATGCGCAAATAACATGCAATTTACCCGTTGTGCACACGCATATGTACATATATGGCTTTGTGGCTTTTTTTTTTTTTTTTCTTATCGCATCGTCTCTTTTTGGGCTAAAAAAAATGTTTTATTGCCGTTCCGAATAGCGTATTCGCTAACCGTACTGTGCAATAGCTTTTGTATGTTATTTTGGTGGTTATATTGCAATTTTGGGTATTTTGGTGCATTTTTAGCCATTTTATTGAATTTTTAGCCATTTTATTGCATTTTCAGCTCTGCATTTGTGTTGTTCACTTGTTTCTGCCCGTATAATCGATTTGGCCCAGCTAAAATATTCAAACGGTAATTCTGGTGGCCGATTACACTAGTGTGAAAAAAAAAAGCATTGATTTTTGTGGTTTTATTAGTTTTTGGTGATTTATTTGCATTTCACACTGTTCTGTGTTATTTTGTTTTGCCTATGTAAATTTTATCTACTATATATCCATTTGGGGGTCTCTGTGCGCCACATAGTTTGGTATATCTATGCATATTGGGCATCAAAGTGTTCAGTAGACCCCTGTCATTCATATTTAGGATGTTTTATGCTGATACGTTACGAAATGTGGGGCACATAATGGGGTAAAATTCAAGCTTTGTGACGATTTTCAGAAATTTGATAAAAACCGTTATGTTCAGCATTGCTTTGCAGTTTGGCAGTTTGCTGTAGAAACACTTATTTACCCATTTTGGATTCGTCAGAATGTGTACTTTCTGAAAATATATGGTTTTCTGGGGTCTCTGTACTGTTAGGGGGGTCTAATGTCGCATAATACACACACCAGGTGCTTATATTGCAGCAGCCAGCGCGTCAGCTGTGAAAATGTCTATACATATTGTCATTTGGGGGTCTCTGTGCGCAACATAGTTTGGTATATCTATGCATATTGGGCATCAAAGTGTTCAGTAGACCCCTGGCGCTCATATTTAGGATGTTTTATGCTGATAAGCTACGAAATGTGGGGCATATAATGGGGTAGAATTCAAGCTTTGTGACGATTTTCAGAAATTTGATAAAAACCGTTATGTTCAGCATTGCTTTGCAGTTTGGCAGTTTGCAGTAGAAACACTTATTTACCCATATTGGATTCGTCAAAATGTGTACTTTCTGAAAATATATGGTTTTCTGGGGTCTCTGTGCTGTTAGGTGGTCTAATGTCGCATAATACACACACTGGGTGGTTATATTGCAGCAGCCAGCGCGTCAGCCGTGAAAATGTCTATACATATTGTCATTTGGGGGTCTCTGTGCGCCACATAGTTTGGTATATCTATGCATATTGGGCATCAAAGTGTTCAGTAGACCCCATGCGCTCATATTTAGGATGTTTTATGCTGATAAGTTACGAAATGTGGGGCATATAATGGGGTAAAATTCAAGCTTTGTGACGATGTTCAGAAATTTGATAAAAACCGTTACGTTCAGCATTGCTTTGCAGTTTGACAGTTTGCAGTAGGAACACATATTTACCCATATTGGATTCGTCAAAATGTGTACTTTCTGAAAATATATGGTTTTCTGGGGTCTCTGTACTGTTAGGGGGGTCTAATGTCGCATATTACACACACCAGGTGCTTGTATTGCAGCAGCCAGCGCGCATCAGCCGTGAAAATGTATACACTATTGTCATTTGGGGGTCTCTGTGCGCCACATAGTTTGGTATATCTATGCATATTGGGCATCAAAGTGTTTAGTAGACCCCTGGCGTTCATATTCAGGATGTTTTATGCTGATAAGTTACGAAATGTGGGGCATATAATGGGGTAAAATTCAAGCTTTGTGACGATTTTCAGAAATTTGATAAAAACCGTTACGTTCAGCATTGCTTTGCAGTTTGACAGTATGCAGTAGGAACACATATTTACCCATATTGGATTCGTCAGAATGTGTACTTTCCGAAAATATGTGGTTTTCTGGGGTCTCTGTACTGTTAGGGGGGTCTAATGTCGCATATTAGACACACCGGGTGCTTATATTGCAGCAGCCAGCGCGCGTCAGCCGTGAAAATGTATACACTATTGTCATTTGGGGGTCTCTGTGCGCCACATAGTTTGGTATATCTATGCATATTGGGCATCAAAGTGTTCAGTAGACCCCTGGTGTTCATATTCAGGATGTTTTATGCTGATAAGTTACGAAATGTGGGGCATATAATGGGATAAATTTCAAGCTTTGTGACGATTTTCAGAAATTTGATAAAAACTGTTACGTTCAGCATTGCTTTGCAGTTTGACAGTTTGCAGTAGGAACACATATTTACCCATTTTGGATTCGTCAGAATGTGTACTTTCTGAAAATATATGGTTTTCTGGGGTCTCTGTACTGTTAGGGGGGTCTAATGTCGCATATTACACACACCGGGTGCTTATATTGCAGCAGCCAGCGTGCGTCAGCCGTGAAAATGTATATACACTATTGTCATTTGGGGGTCTCTGTGCGCCACATAGTTTGGTATATCTATGCATATTGGGCATCAAAGTGTTCAGTAGACCCCTGGCGTTCATATTCAGGATGTTTTATGCTGATAAGTTACGAAATGTGGGGCATATAATGGGGTAAAATTCAAGCTTTGTGACGATTTTCAGAAATTTGATAAAAACCGTTACGTTCAGCATTGCTTTGCAGTTTGACAGTTTGCAGTAGGAACACATATTTACCCATATTGGATTCGTCAGAATGTGTACTTTCTGAAAATATATGGTTTTCTGGGGTCTCTGTACTGTTAGGTGGTCTAATGTCGCATAATACACACACCGGGTGGTTATATTGCAGCAGCCAGCGCGTCAGCCGTGAAAATGTCTATACATATTGTCATTTGGGGGTCTCTGTGCCCCACATAGTTTGGTATATCTATGCACATTGGGCATCAAACTGTTTAGTAGACCCCTATGTTTATATTTAGGATGCTTTATGCTGGTAATGATACATGGACAATACGATGCTGGAAAGTTGAAGCTTTGAGGCAATTTTCAAAATATTTTACCAAAACCGCCAAATTTGGCAAAGCCTTGCGACTCAGTAGTTTGGGGCAGAAAGGCATGGGTACCCATTTTAGATTCTGTATAATGTGTACTTTCCAAAAATATATGGGTTTGGGGGGTAAACATATATTTCTGTGTTTTTACCCCACAAAAATGCAGTCAATGTGTTGATTTTTCATTAGCTGAAGTTACCCACAGGACTATTTGTATGCGCTAACTTCATTTTGGGGCCTCTAACTGCCATATACTTTGGTAAACCTATGCACAGTGGGCACCAAACTGTTTGGAAGACCCCTGGCAATCATATTTAGGGTGTTTTTTTTTGGTGCGTAACGATACGTGGGTGATATGGTGCTGAGAAGTTGAAGCTTTGAGGCAATTTTCAGATATTTCACCAAAACCGACAATTGTGGGAAAGCCTTGCGACTCAGTAGTTTGGAGCAGAAAGGCATGGGTACCCATTTTAGATTCGGTAGAATGTGTACTTTCCAAAAATATATGGGTTTGGGGGGTAAACATATATTTCTGTGTTTTTACCCCACAAAAATGCAGTCAATGTGTTGATTTTTCATTAGCTGAAGTTACCCACAGGACTATTTGTATGCGCTAACTTCATTTTGGGGCCTCTAACTGCCATATACTTTGGTAAACCTATGCACAGTGGGCACCAAACTGTTTGGAGGACCCCTGGCAATCATATTTAGGGTGTTTTTTTTTGGTGCGTAACGATACATGGGTGATATGGTGCTGAGAAGTTGAAGCTTTGAGGCAATTTTCAGATATTTCACCAAAACCGACAATTGTGGGAAAGCCTTGCGACTCAGTAGTTTGGAGCAGAAAGGCATGGGTACCCATTTTAGATTCGGTAGAATGTGTACTTTCCAAAAATATATGGGTTTGGGGGGTAAACATATATTTCTGTGTTTTTACCCCACAAAAATGCAGTCAATGTGTTGATTTTTCATTAGCTGAAGTTACCCACAGGACTATTTGTATGCGCTAACTTCATTTTGGGGCCTCTAACTGCCATATACTTTGGTAAACCTATGCACAGTGGGCACCAAACTGTTTGGAGGACCCCTGGCAATCATATTTAGGGTGTTTTTTTTTTGGTGCGTAACGATACATGGGTGATATGGTGCTGAGAAGTTGAAGCTTTGAGGCAATTTTCAGATATTTCACCAAAACCGACAATTGTGGGAAAGCCTTGCGACTCAGTAGTTTGGAGCAGAAAGGCATGGGTACCCATTTTAGATTCGGTAGAATGTGTACTTTCCAAAAATATATGGGTTTGGGGGGTAAACATATATTTCTGTGTTTTTACCCCACAAAAATGCAGTCAATGTGTTGATTTTTCATTAGCTGAAGTTACCCACAGGACTATTTGTATGCGCTAACTTCATTTTGGGGCCTCTAACTGCCATATACTTTGGTAAACCTATGCACAGTGGGCACCAAACTGTTTGGAGGACCCCTGGCAATCATATTTAGGGTGTTTTTTTTTGGTGCGTAACGATACATGGGTGATATGGTGCTGAGAAGTTGAAGCTTTGAGGAAATTTTCAGATATTTCACCAAAACCGACAATTGTGGGAAAGCCTTGCGACTCAGTAGTTTGGAGCAGAAAGGCATGGGTACCCATTTTAGATTCGGTAGAATGTGTACTTTCCAAAAATATATGGGTTTGGGGGGTAAACATATATTTCTGTGTTTTTACCCCACAAAAATGCAGTCAATGTGTTGATTTTTCATTAGATGAAGTTACCCACAGGACTATTTGTATGCGCTAACTTCATTTTGAGGCCTCTAACTGCCAGATACTTTGGTAAACCTATGAACAATGGCCACCAAACTGTTTGGAGGAACCCTGGCAATCATATTTAGGGTGTTTTTTCTTGGTGCGTAACGATACATGGGTGATATGGTGCTGAGAAGTTGAAGCTTTGAGGCAATTTTCAGATATTTCACCAAAACCGACAATTGTGGGAAAGCCTTGCGACTCAGTAGTTTGGAACAGAAAGGCATGGGTACCCATTTTAGATTCTGTAGAATGTGAACTTTCCAAAAATATATGGGTTTTGGGGGGTAAACATATATTTCTGTGTTTTTACCCCACAAAAATGCAGTCAATGTGTTGATTTTTCATTAGCTGAAGTTACCCACGGGACTGTTTGTATGCGCTAACTTCATTTTGGGGCCTCTAAATGCCAGATACTTTGGTAAACTTATGAACAATGGCCACCAAAATGTTCAGAGGAAGCCTGGCAATCATATTTAGGGTGCTTTTTCTTAGTACGTAATGATACATGGGTGATATGGTGCTGAGAAGTTGAAGCTTTGAGGCAATTTTCAGATATTTCACCAAAACCGACAATTGTGGGAAGGCCTTGCGACTCAGTAGTTTGGAGCAGAAAGGCATGGGTACCCATTTTAGATTCTGTAGAATGTGTACTTTCCAAAAATATATGGGTTTTGGGGGGTAAACATATATTTCTGTGTTTTTACCCCACAAAAATGCAGTCAATGTGTTGATTTCTCATTAGATGAAGTTACTCACGGGACTGTTTGTATGCGCTAACTTCATTTTGGGGCCTCTAAATGCCAGATACTTTGGTAAACTTATGAACAATGGCCACCAAAATGTTCAGAGGAACCCTGGCAATCATATTTAGGGTGCTTTTTCTTAGTACGTAATGATACATGGGTGATATGGTGCTGGGAAGTTGAAGTTTTGAGGCAATTTTCAGATATTTCACCAAAACCGACAATTTTGGGAAAGCCTTGCGACTCAGTAGTTTGGAGCAGAAAGGCATGGGTACCCATTTTAGATTCTGTAGAATGTGTTCTTTCCAAAAATATATGGGTTTGGGGGGTAAACATATATTTCTGTGTTTTTACCCCACAAAAAATGCAGTCAATGTGTTGATTTCTCAGTAGCTGAAGTAAAGTCCTGAACAATTTGGATGCGCTAACTTCATATTTGTGTCTCTAAATGCCAGATACTTTGGTAAACCTATGCATAATGGATATCAAACTGTTCAGTGGACCCCTGGCAATCATATTTCAGGTGCTTTTTCTTGGTACGTAATATAGTTTGGGATATGCGGAGCAGCAAAATAAAACCTTTGAAATGATTTTTCAAAATTTTGAATTTTATTTTGAAAAACCGCTATGTTCAGACAAGCTTTTCTGTTTGGTAGTTGGGAGTAGAGAGACATAGTTACCCATTTTGTAATCGGCAGAATGTGTACTTTTCAAAAATGTATGGTTTTCTGGGGTAAACCTATGGTTTCAGGATTTTTTGCCTTGGAATCTAAAGCATGCCGTTTTCTGCCTTAGTGCTTTCAAAATTCAGTAATATACTGCCGGGAGTTTTTGCTGTACAGAAATCCTAAATCTCCCTAAAACTATACATATCTGGTATTGGCACGTTCGAGAGACATAAGGCTTTCCAAATCAGTTGGATTTTCATCTGTAAAATGAAATATTTTTCTGGTATAAATTGATATACAATGAAAAATGGTAATTTTTCATTTTTTTTTGTTATTTAGCACTATAAATTTTTTTGCACAGGTGGAAATACATGAAAACTCAGGCAGATTTAGAAAGCTCAGTTTCTACCGAAAAAAACAATGTATAGTTTTCCTAGGTAAACTATAGGTTTCCCCTCAGAAAATGCCCCTAAAGTGAGAGAGCACAAAATGCTTAAAAACGGCTGGCATTTCGCGTAACCAAAATGTGAAATTCTGCTGGCACTTAAAGGGTTAAAGGGGACCCGTCAGCCAAAAAAATGATTCAAAATCCTATTTTATCACGTTAGTCAAACAAAATGAATTTTAATTACACTATATAAATTATTTGAATCTTGTTTCCTTCAGTCTGGGAATTCATAATTATAGTAAACAGGCAGGAGCCATTTTGTGGACACTGTTATTAAGGCAAGACTTGTATAATCTCAGAATCTTGTTTGTGCACCAGAATGGGGAACCTGATGTCCACCCCCATGCCCTGGCTACACAATTAAATGGTGAAGAGAACTGGGGAAATGTGTGGAGAGCAGTGACATTTAGGAAGTGCTGAATGGAAAATTAAAGTAATTGTCTACCCTGCCTCTATGCCTAGGCATAGAGGAGGGGCAGACAATATTTGATTGACAGCTGAGATTTTTAAATCAGCTTACAACAGCTATGAATGCTTTAATAAAAAATAGAAATTGGATCTCATGTTTAATTTGAAAAGGACTTTTATTATACAGATTTTTGTGTGGGTGACAGGTCCATTTTAATGTGACTTCTGTTTCTGAAGCTCCATGCTGATCTTGAGTGTGTGACCGCGGTAAGGACCACGATGAATCATGTTGCTGCAGCTCGGTCTTGCCTGTCACTCCTGGGACGTCTATACAGCCCTCGCACCTGCTGGCAGCTTGCTGAGTGTGCGACCGCAGTAAGCTAACCGTTGGCTTACCGCGGTCGCACACTCTAGAAGCCACCAGCAGGTGCTAGGGTTGTATAGACGACGTAATAGGCAAAGCCACAAGACTGAGCCACAGCAAGCAGGATGAAGAGCCGCATGAGGCTCTGGAGCCGCGGGTTGCCTACCCCTGGTCTAAGCCATTCTATAACATACTAAAGGTGAAACATCCCTTTAAAGACATCCAACCCCTCCTTCCCTGTTTCATCAACATGCCTTTTGAGCTCTGGAGAAATTCATAATCTTACAAAACGTTATACAAAAAGAGAAGAAGCATCCAAATGCACCTGTGCAGCCTGTTGCCATTCAGCAAGAAAATGCATAAAATATTATGCGCCATGTTGGGTCATAAGGTATACTTCCCTTTATAACTTAGCCTGCAGCTTTGTGCCTTTATATGGTCACAGAACCCCTCAGTGACTTCTAATATCCATATAATATACAGTAGGGAGTACATTAACCCTTATAATACATGAGTGATACTCAGAGTTCCCTGTATAACTCAGCCTGCAGCCTTGTGCCTTTATATGGTTACAGAACCCCTCAGTGACTTCTAATATCCTTATAATTTACAGTAGGGGGTACATTATCCCTTATAATACATGAGTGATACTCGGAGATCCCTGTATAACTCAGCCTGCAGCCTTGTACCTATATATGGTCACAGAACCCCTCAGTGACGTCTAATAACCTTATTTATTGTAGGGGTACATTATACCTTTTAATACATGAGACAGGCTTAGAGATCCCTGTATAACTGAGCCTGCAGCCTTATGCCTTTATATGGTCATAAACCTTCTAATATCCTTATCATTTACAGTAGGGCGTGTGTTATCCTTAAAATACATGAGTGATACTCAGAGTTCCCTGTATAACTCAGTCTGCAGCCTTGTGCCTTTTAATTGTCATCAAACCTCTCAGTGACATCTAATATCCTTATCATTTACAGTAGAGGGTACAGTATCCTTATAATCAGGGCCGCCATCAGGGGGGACAAGTGTCCTGGGCATGAAGGGGGGGCCGTGCTGCACTTTTGAAAGAGCCGGGCCCCCTTGCGAACGCTGAAGATTTGCGGCAATTTTTGAATCCCAAACAGCCGAAAATGCGGAAGTGCCGAACAGCCAAACTCTCGAAGCGGTGAAAAGACCCGAAGTCACGAAAACAGCCGAAGTCGAAAAGACCCGAAGTCACGAAAATAGCCGAAGCCGAAGTCCGGAAGCAGCGGAAAGTCACGAAAACAGCCAAAATTGAATTCCTGAAGTGGCGAAAAGACCCAAAGTCGCGAAAGGAGGTGAAGTTGAAGTCCTGAAGCCACGAGTTCAATTCTACTGAACACATTTTATTTTTTTAATCCCCTGGCCACCAATGTATTATTTTAATATTCTATAGGCCCCTGCCACCAACGTTATATTTAAAAATATTTTTTGGGGCCCCAATTTTTTTTTAACTTGTAAGGGGGGCCCTGGCACCAATGTATTTTTTTAAAAAAAATATGTTTTTGGGGCCCTAATTTTTTTTAACTTGTAAGGGGGACCCTGGCGCCAATGTTTTTTAAAAAAAATATTTTTTGGGGCCCCAATTTTTTTTACTTGTAAGGGGGGCCCTGGCACCAATGTTTTTAAAAAAAAAAAAAAAAAACTTATAAGGGGGCCCTGACCATCAATAGCTATTTATAACTTGTGTGTGGGGGGGCGCTGATGTCTGTGTGTTCTTTTAACTGTGATGTGGAGTGGGCGGGATCTGGGGTGGGGCTTGGGTGCAAGGGTGGGCAGGGCCCAGGGGGCCCCGAAAATGTTGTGATTTCTAATGGTGGCCCTGCTTAGAATACATGAGTGAATCTCAAAGTTCCGTGTATAAACTTTATATAGCCTTTATATGGTTACAGACAGGCCCGGACTGGGAGTCAAAATAGGCCCTGCCATTCCAAGTACACAGAGGCCCAAACAGCCCCCTACCAGCCCAAATAGCCCCCTACCAGCCCACTATTTGGTAACTTTCTATGGAACCATACAGCAGCCCCTCTGGCATGTGCCAGAACCCACAGATTGCAAGTCCGGGCCTGGTTCCAGACAAACTGTGATGTGGGATAGAACAAAAGGGTGAGGGGTAATAAGGAGTAGACAAGTTTGCCCCTGCTTCAAATGATTTCAGTTGTGTGAGGGGTGGAGTGCCAGAGTTTTGTAGACTGGCAGTTGTTATAATAAGTGCACAGAGAAGCAAATGCAGCTATTTACAGATTATGTTACTGTTCCTTTAAATTTTAATTTAACAGATCACATTTCAGTGCAGCTTTGTATCAGTCACCGTTCCTTACACTATGGGGCATATTTATTATGTGGTGTAAAATAAAATACATCCAAACAAAACATTCTAAAAAGCTGTATAAAATAAATGGCAAATTTTTGAAGGTGTGTTATTTTACGCCATGCAAAGTGCAGATTTTGTCACTGTTATTTTACATTGCTACCGACAGACACACTCTAAGAAAAAACATGTAAAATTATACACGGAGAAGCCTGGTGACGTGTGGTGTATTATCCCGCTTTTACATAACAAACATACCCCTATGTGTGGGTGCAACATGGTGCTGAGTTTAATGTATCTATAAGTGGCTAATTAGGCTATAACAGAGTGGAGGCAGGAGAGTGTATGGGCAAGTCTAGACTGCTGCTGGCAGCTGAATGAGTGCGGAAGTAGATTAAGCACCAGGAAGAGTAGGCACGTGCCTCAGCAAGTCAGTAGCCACCCAGAGAGGCCAGTGCAGACAGACAGACATTATGCAGTAAAAGTGCTACAGGGCAGGCACAGTGGGCTGATAACGACTTCTAATCCTGCAGAGCCACAGCCACTGATCCATGAGATCCGATGTGACATTGCACTGACTCATCACTTACTCTGTTGCCCAAGCCCAGGGCAAGGGGGGGTGTTTCAGAGAAAGAGGGAGGTGGAACAGACACTGCCAGCACTACTTTATATCGATTGCCCCAGTGCTGTCTTTGGGAATTCACACAGCATCAACTCCACTGTCCCTTAGAAAGGAAAAAAGCTGTACCACCTTTATGGAGTATAGTAAGGGTGAGAGTAATGTAATGTAATGTAATGTAAGGGTGTCTGTATATAGAGCAGTAACTAGGATGGTGTCAGGGTAAGGAGCTGTAACTGGGATATTGTGTATAGTAAGGCATGATGTTGTCAGGGTAACGAGATATAATTGGGATAGTGTGTATGGTAAGGCACAATAGTGTGGGGTTAAGGAGACATAACTGGGATTGTGTGTATAGTAAGGCATGATGGTGTTGGGTTAAGGAGACATAACTGGGATAATGTGTATAGTAAGGCACGATGCAGTCAGGGTAAGGAGACATAAATGGCATAGTGTGTATAGTAAGGCACAAGGGTGTCAGGGTAAGACGACATAACTAGGATAGTGTGTATAGTAAGACACAATTGTGTCGGGGTATGGAGACATAACTTGGATTAGTGTGTATAGTAAGGCACAAGGGTATCCGGGTTAGGATACATAATAAGGATAGTGTGTATAGTATGGCACGAAAGTGTCAGGGTAAAGCGACATAACTGGGACTAGTGTGTGTATAGTAAGGCACAAAGGTGTTGGGGTATGGAGACATAACTGGGATAATGTGTATAGTAAGGCATGATGCTGTCGGGGTAAGGAGACATAAATGGGATAGTGTGTAAAGGTAAGGCACAAGGGTGTCAGGGTAAGGAGACATAACTGGGATAGTGTGTATAGTAAGGCACAATGGTGTTGGGGTATGGAGACATAAATTGGATAATGTGTATAGTAAGGCACAATGGTGTCGGGGTAAGGAGACGTAACTGGGATAGTGTGTATAGTAAGGTACAAGGGTGTCCGGGTAAGGAGACATAACTGGGATAGTGTGTAAAGTAAGGCATGATGGTGTCGATTTAAGGAGACATAACTGGGATAGTGCGTATAGTGAGGCACAATGTTGTCAGGGTAAGGAGACATAATTGGTATAGTACGGCATGATTGTGTTGGGTAAAGGAGACATAACTGGGATAGTGTGTATAGTAAGGCACAAGGGTGTCCGGTTAAGGAGACATAATGGATATAGTGTTTATAGTAAGCCAGGCATGTCCAAAGTCCGGCCCGTTTTCAAATTTACACTGGCCCTCAGCCTCAGTCATGAAATTAATAATAATGAGGCCCCCCAGCACAGTGCAATCAGGAATCCCATAGCAGTAATATTAAGGCACATTAGTGAAATGATCTGCCACTTGGTCTATACTGCTGCCTGTGTGCTGAAGGTGTTAGCAATCGACATGTATTGGCACGTGGAGACTCGCTGTTTTCAAATACTTCTTTAGGGCTGAAGGTGTCAATACCTTACTGACGTGCCAGCACAGTAAACTAAAGAAGTATGGCGTCACTACGTTCCAGTATGTGTCTATTGCTAACACCTTCAGCACACAGGCAGCAGTATAGTGGCAGATCATTTCCCTAATGTTCCCAAATATTACTGCTAAGATTACTCGATTCCTGTAATTTAATGTTAATATTTCAAAGAATGTCGGGCTGAATGGTCAGCCCCCACACATTTTCACCTCACCAAATCTGGCCCTCGTTGCAAAAAGTTTGGGCACCCCTGTAGTAAGGCACAATGGTGTCAGGGTAAGGAAACATAACTGGGATAGTGTGTATAGTAAGGCACAACATTGTCAGGGTAAGGAGACATAACTGGGATATTGTGTCTAGTAAGGCACAAGGGTGTCAGGTTAAGTAAACATAATATGGATAGTGTGTAAAGTAAGGCTTGAAGGTGTCGGGGCAAGGAGACATAACTGGGATATTGTGTATAGTAAAGCACAAGGGTGTCAGGTTAAGGAGACATAAGGATAGTGTGTATAGTAAGGCTTGAAGGTGTCGGGGTAAGGAGACATAATTGGGATAGTGTTTATAGTAAGGCACAATGGTGTTAGGGTAAGGAAACATAACTGGGATAGTGTGTATAGTAAGGCACAATATTGTCAGGGTAAGGATACATAATTGGTATAGTGTGTATAGTAAGGCACAATGTTGTTAGGGTAAGGAGACATAATTGGTATAGTGTGTATAGTAAGGCACAATATTGTCAGGGTAAGGATACATAATAGGATACATAGTAAGGTGCAATGTCAGGGTAAGGAGACATAAATGGTATAGTGTGTATAGTAAGGAATGATAGTGTTGGGGTATGGAGACATAATTGGGATAGTATGTATAGTAAGGTACAATGTTGTCGGGTTAAGGAGACATAACTGGGATAATGTGTATAGTAAGGCACAACGGTGCCGGATAAGGAGACGTAACTGGGATAGTGTGTATAGTAAGGCACGAAGGTGTCAGGGTAAGGAGACATAACTGGGATACTATGTAAAGTAAGGCAAGATGGTGTCGGTTTAAGGAGAAATAACTGGGATAGTGCATATAGTAAGGCACAATATTGTCGGTAAGGAGACATAATTGAGATAGTGTTTATAGTAAGGCACAATGGTGGTAAGGAAACGTAACTGGGAAAGTGTGTATAAAAAGGCACAAAGGTGTCTGGGTAAGGACACATAAATGGGGATAGTGTGTATAGTAAAGCACAATGGTGTCGGGTTAAGGAGACATAACTGGGATAGTGAGTATAGTAAGGCATGATGATGTTGAGGTAAGGAGACATAATTGGGATAGTACGTATAGTAAGGTACAATGTTGTCGGATTAAGGAGACCTAACTGGGATATTGTCTATAGGTAGGCACAAGGGTTTCAGGTCAAGGAGACATAATAAGGATAGTGTGTAGAGTAAGGCTTGAAGGTGTCGGGGTAAGGAGACATAATTGGGATAGTGTTTATAGTAAGGCACAATGGTGTCAGGGTAAGGAAACAACTGGGATATTGTGTATAGTAAGGCACAATATTGTCAGGGTAAGGAGACATAAATGTTATAGTGCGTATAGTAAGGCATAAAGGTGTCAGGGTAAGGAGACATAATTGGGAAAGTGTGTATAGTAAGGCGCAATGTCAGGGTAAGGAGACATAAATGGTATAGTGTGTATAGTAAGGAATGATAGTGTTGGGGTATGGAGACATAACTGGGATAGTGTGTATAGTAAGGCACAAGGGTGTTGGGGTAAGGAGACATAAATGGTATAGTGTGTATAGTAAGGCACAAGGGTGTCAGGGTTAGGAGACATAAGTATAGTGTGTATAGTAAGGCACAAAAGTGTCAGGGTAAGGAGACATAATTGGGATAGTGCGTATAGTAAGGCACAGGGGTGTCAGGTTAAGGAGACATAATAAGGATAGTGTCTATAGTAAGGCTTGAAGGTGTTAGGGTAAGGAAACATAATTGGGATAGTGTTTATAATAAGGCACAATGGTGTCATGGTAAGGAAAAATAAATGGGAAAGTGTATATAAAAAGGCACAATTGTCTTAGGGTAAGGAGACATAATTGGGATAGTATGTATAGTAAGGTACAATGTTGTCGGGTTAAGGAGACATAACTGGGATAATATGTATAGTAAGGCACAACGGTGCCGGATAAGGAGACGTAACTGGTATAGTGTGTATAGTAAGGCACGAAGGTGTCAGGGTAAGGAGACATAACTGGGATACTATGTAAAGTAAGGCAAGATGGTGTCGGTTTAAGGAGAAATAACTGGGATAGTGCATATAGTAAGGCACAATATTGTCGGTAAGGAGACATAATTGAGATAGTGTTTATAGTAAGGCACAATGGTGGTAAGGAAACGTAACTGGGAAAGTGTGTATAAAAAGGCATAAAGGTGTCTGGGTAAGGAGACATAAATGGGGATAGTGTGTATAGTAAGGCACAATGGTGTCGGGTTAAGAAGACATAACTGGGATAGTGAGTATAGTAAGGCATGATGATGTTGAGGTAAGGAGACATAACTGGCATAGTGTGTATAATAAAGCACAGGGGTGTCAGGGTAAGGAGATGTAACTGGTATAGTGTGTATAGTAAGGCACGATGGTGTTGGAGTAATGAGCCGTAACCTATATCCTAAAGGGGAAATGCTGCTTCTCTTTCACCGCCCTCCCTAGAATAACACATGCAGGTGGATTATCCAATGGGAATGCTGATAGTGATTTTGATTCATATAAAAGACAGGCAGAATAGAGGGGTATCGAGTATTTCTCTGCTGGCAGAGAAACACTCCATGTGCTTTTACCCTTAAAGGGGTAAGCAGAGTAAATAACAGCCACAAGACCCATACACACGTAGAGCTGTTGCGATTGGTCTATTGACCGCATTGCTTTTATTGCCAAAATACAAAGTACACAGTATAAAAATGAGATTCTCAGTAAACGGACGATTAGAAATAAAGTGCCAGGGTATTGTTTCCCTTTACAGAAAAATTAGTGATGCTCAGAATTCATTGCTTGCACTCCTTGCTTGCACACTTTAACCCCTGATAATCCTCTCAGGCCTTTAACGTGTCCATGCTATACAGTCCACATTTACTTTTCATACATCTGATCTATACCAAACCAGCTGTTTGATGGCAAAACTTAGCACAGCAAGATTAAAGAACCCCTGGCACTATAAGGGTTAAACAAAACAGGGGTGTCCTTTTAAAGGAGAAGTACAGTATCTACAGTGTTCCAACTGTATGTAGACTTGGCACATAGGCTGATCCTGCATTAAAAACACAGGAAGTCAACAATGGCAAAAAGTGTCCTTCTGGATGTTGTTGAACTGCAACTCCCGAATCCCCTGAATGGCTGCTAATTTACCATGCTTAATAAGCAGTGCACATAAAGAAACCAGTCACACATCAAATGTTTTGTGCTTAGCATAGGGAATACCTATGCTGCCATCGTTTTATGGGATATTTCTGTACAGGCTATAAACAAACTTAGGGGCTGTTTCTGCAGAATTGTGCTTAGTACAGAGGAATACCTATGCTGCCATAGTTTTATGGAATCTCTCTGTACAGGCTATGAGCAAACGTAGGGACTGTTCCTGCTGAATTGTGCTTAGTAAAGGGGAATACCTATATTGCTATAGTTTTATGGGATATTTCTGTACAGGCTATGAACAAATGTAGGGGGCTATTCCTGCTGAATTGTGCTTAGTACAGGGGAATACCTATGCTGCCTTAGTTATTTGGTATATTTTGTACAGACTATGAGCAAACTTAGGGAATGTTCCTGCTGAATTGTGCTTAGTATAGAGGAATACCTATGCTGCCATAGTTTTATGGGATCTCTCTTTATAGGCTATGAGCAAACTTAGGGGCTGTTCTTGCTTAATTTTTCTTAGTACTGGGGAATAGCTATGCTTTCTTAGTTATATGGTATCTTTTGTACAGGCATTGAGCAAACTTAAAGGGCCCCTATGACAGCCAAAATCAAATACATATGAACAATCTGACCAGTACAAGCTAAACACGTTTAATCAAACTACATATATAGTTTTTTGAAAAAACTGCAGGTTTTAAAAAAAATCCCTTACTTTGTCAAATGGGTTCTTTCACTGAGGGAGGCCATACTGAGACTATAACAGAGACTCTAATATGTAAATTTCAGGAGCATGCTCAGATTGCTTTGAGTATTCTACCCAGAATGCCTTGTTTAAGTAAACTCCTCCACTAGAAGTATCATGAGATCTCCCTATCTTGTCCCCTGCTGGTAAAGTCATTATGCAAATGAAGGGCACACACTAACTTCCAGCAGGTGGCAGCACTACTGTACAGCAGCTAACACACAGGTTTGGCTGATTTAAAAATAGCTTCGAAGGGTTGATAAGCAAGCAAGGAATTTCAACTGAGCATGTGTGAGATTTCAGAGCTACAGTTGGCTGGGAAGATATAGGTAGGAGGAGCCAGTGAAATCCAAGATGCCTGCCTCAGCTAGAACTGCAGGGGAGATAGGGGAGAACTTGCAGAAGGTATAGTGAGCTGATCATTTACATTATACAAACAATTCTAACTGTTTTAAAAATCAGATTTCTTGAACTTTCACATAGTGTATTTACTTAGTAAATGATTTTGGTCATGATTGGTGCCCTTTAAAGGTGTTGTTCACCTTCCAAACACTTTTTTTCAATTCAGTTGTTTTTAGACTGTTCCCCAGAAATAAAGACTTTTTTCAATTACTTTCCATTATTTATGTTTTTTACTGTTTTTCCAAAATCTAAGTTAAAAGTTGAATGTTTGTGTCTCTGGTGTGCGAGTCTGGCAGCTCAGTAATTCAGGTGCAGACTCTAAACTGTTACAATTTTGCAACATTTAGTTGATACATTTCTCAGCAGCATCTCTGGAGTATTAGTAACTATTTTATCAATTCTAACAGCGTCAGTAATGAAACCCAGAGATTCTCAGCAGGGACAAATAAGAAATGTATCAACTAAATGTATCAATTTAGAACAGTTTGGGTTGGCGACCCCCCCACCCCTCAAACTGCTTCAGAAGGTGAAAAAAA